>NW_020454983.1:1011867-1055528 GCF_003342845.1 Nothoprocta perdicaria
CAGAACTAACACAATGTCTTTGGTTTGCTTATTTTGAGGCCAGCATTCTAGGAAAGTCACATTCATGCAAGTAGGCCACAACACTGCAGCAAATCCACCTCTCCAGCTTGATAAACTTTATAATTTGTTAGCAAACTTCAGCTTTGTCTGCTTTGCAATAGGTGAGGTCTCCAAGAGAAGTAGTTCCTAAAAGGCTCACAAAAATCAACATCTGGGCACAAGGCAGAGCACAAGAACTGTGGCCACTAATAGGAAGGCCATACATGAGTTTAGACAGGATCTGTCTGATCAAGCTTGGCCCAACCAGTGGGCACAAACTGKTCTCACGGGCACTGACACAGGAGGCTCTCTGGGAGAAGAACAGGACCTGCTGGAACTRTAAGACCAGAAAGACTGAGAAGTGCAGGGAAATACATAAAGCAGATTAATAGGAAACCAGGCTTCAGTCGTGTTGTCACCCATTCAATATAGCACAAACATCATTTTCATCCAGTGACTTAGAATTTTCTTGACAGCCTATTGTTTGCCTTGTAAAAAAAATCTGTGAATTTTGATGTTTTTATTTCGTAAGTCAATCAAAAATACTTTCAAATATTTTTTATATACTCAAGAGACTACCTGGAATTTTTGCCCAAACCATTGCTCTACTTTTTAAAAACCATTTTTTCTCTAATATACAGTTCTTTTCATTAGAAAGAATAAAATGAAAGATTTCCCTACCTCTGATGATTCATAATTGTACATTTTGTGGCTTCAATGACAGGATTTTTTTCTTTTGTAACAGGCATTAATTTAACAAGGCAACACAAGTTTAAATCTGTCTTTCTAGATACATATGGTGTAGTTTATCTCTAGGTAAAAATTTCATCACTTCACATGTTTACATAAAGGGAACAGTGAGGACAAAATGTAAGATGTTATACACCATAAAACAGTAATCACTAATCCGTGGGTGCTGAAGTTGATTACTGATTTAAAGCTGGTGGAATAAATGCACTAAGAGAAGGCTAGAAGTAAGGAAAGATGCATAGAATACATCAAATTTAATCAGGCAAATGTATCCCTTCAGGCTACTTCGCCTGACCTAAGCTTTCCACTGGGAAACCTAGGTTCAAAATAGCACATCTGCAATGTAATTTCAGGTGCAATGAAGTCACATTATAAAAGAAGCATGGAAGCCATTTCTCATGCTGTGATTTGCATGGCTAGAGAAGTAAAAGGCAGACAGGATGTCCACTCTGAATCTATAGTGAAATAACTTATTCCAGAATGCTGAAAAGCCTCTAATTCCATTTGCCCAGAGCTGTACAATGTGCTCTCAAAAACCATCTTTAATTGAGCCATATCTCTGACAGAGACAGGAAAAAATTAGTCTGAAATATTAAATATTCTAGGTTTCCAATAGAAAGGTTTAATATTTTTGAGGCTAAACAACCACTTTAGTTAAAAACAAGTTCCTATGTGTGTTCCAAGGCTGCTGTTTTAAAGTAAAATGAAATAACCCATCTTTCCTGCAAAAGTGACTCTACACAGTGGCTGGCTATGACTAATACAAAGAAATAATGGTCCATCACTACRTCCCTTGGAGTGATACCTGTAACTAGCAACTGGGGGCAGAATAATAGAACATTAGAGTCTTGTCGCTTGTAGATAGAGATTGCGTTCCTATCTATACACCTCACATACAGCCTTAAATCTGAACTCAAATTTCCACAGACAATATTACAGTGTCATACTGGTACTTTAAGCAAAAAACMCAATTAATAAAATAGCATTATTTGCTTGAGGTCTTCTTTAAGGTTATGCGTCACACTCATGTATGACAGAGATGGGGATAAGAAGCTATATTATGCATGTCAACCAATATAAGTATTGAAAAGAAACAAAACAAACAAAAAACCACCAGTAACTCATTTCTACTAGCCAGTGCCACTGATGTTGACTATGGGAGAGAAACTATTTTTTCCTGCTTAGAGATCAACAGCAACTGCTCTTTTCCCGTCCTTTCCACATCAGCTCTGACTACCTGGGTAGTCCAGGTTAAAGGAGGGTCCCTCTCTGGGCAGGCACAGTATTAGGCCTTACCCAACACCAACAAATACTGCAAAGCAAAATAAACTGGAGCTGCTTGCCCCCTAATTTCAGCTCATTATTCCCTATTTTGACAAGAAATACATGAAAGAGCCCTAGCTCTCAGCTAACAAGACCTTGGTATGGGGCTTAGGTTAAAACGTATTAAACTTGGTTTAAGCATGGTTATKTCAACACCTTAACCTTGCACTGAAGAAAGCATGATATGCTAAATAAATACACACACCACTCAGCAAAAAGCAAAAACACCCTTCCAAGTACTTGAGGTATTTGTAAAATGTGCATGTATACATATATATTCACTAAAATATCTTAATTAATATAACACAACCATTTCAAATATAAATTCCAAAACCTATAAGAGCTCCTTAAAATTCCTCCTATGTGCCTAGTATAATCACATCAGTCAGCACCACAGCCCCTCATGCTCCCAGCAGCCTGAGCTTGGCAAACACTATGTAAAACAGCCTCTGGATGCCCTTTCTCTAACCTGCTCTATTTTACACCTCTCCCTTGAGCCYTACTCAGTCTGTATTTACAATAGGCCACACTCAAACCCTCCAAATTCACTAGTCAAGGATCCTYTCCTCTCTCACCCCCGAACCCAAGTTTTATTAAAACGAACGCATTGCTCATGCAACCTCGCACGCAGCTCTTGGCATAAATAATTTAAGCAAAGGTTGACTCGCTTAGCTGGGCCTACATAATTGAAAGCCATCCCGCAAAACTGGATGGAGGACTGATTCTGGACTTGCATTACGGGCTTGCAGAAGGGCTGCCCAGGAAGCCGCCTCCTCACTTGCCTTTGCAGCCCCCTCCATGCGCCCAACGCGGAGCGCGCGTCTGCCATCGAAGACCGCTTCACCTCCCAGAGGATCAGAGCTCGAGAGCTCCTTGAAGACGCGTCTGAAGACTCTTTGTCTGGACCTCATTTAGCATTCACAGCAACATTAGCTTCTTGCTGCACAGCACCATTTCCAGTGTAATTGCTTCTGTTGCGCTGCACACACTGTGCAGCCAGACACTCCCGCAACAACTGTAACGGAGCCGGAATAGTTCCCTGACAGACTAATTATTATTTTGTCTATAGAGTCCTTGTACTAGAGAGAAAAAGGGCTGAATATTTTCCTTCTAAATACAAGTTTTGCAAGAACTGAAAGGGTTTTTTGCTATTCAGCAGTTATGAACATTCAATAACTAGGTGCTGCTTTATATATATATATATATATATATTTTTTTTTTTTTTGTATGCATCTCCTGAGAAGGTTTTTGACATCTATTCTTAAAGAAGTTTCTCAGGACTACACTCTTCACGGAGATCCCACTCCTCTAATAAAAGGAGGATGACGGGGCAAACTCTGAGCAACATAACGTTCAGTCATCACAAATSAAGACAGATTACGGATAAATATATTCATATTTACACATGCATAGAAACATATATAACATTTACAGAAATATAAGAAGCTGTCTCAGAACACTTCTGCATAAAGTCTTATACAAACCACCTTACCAACTGGGAATACAAGTAACAAAAGCACATCCAAAATGGCCGAGAAGACTTCAGAAAGGATGCTCAGTGCAACAAAATGTTGGTGCTGTAAATTGGTACCTACCATGAAACACTTTGTTCAGCTGGAAAATATCATACCAAAAATCTTCTGGATTTGAATTATAAACATGTACTTTTAAACTATGAACTGCAACACACCAAACTGTCCCTGCACTTGAGTTCTGTCTTGATAAAAGAGATCTGAGAAACCCTCACTGCATAATACAGATGTTGATAAGATCAATTCACCTGTGTATACGAGGCATGAAGGTATTAATGCTAGATCTACATTATATATAATTATATATACAAAGAGAGTGCATACRCTACCTGATGAGGGAGATTCTGACAGGCTCTTTCAGCGACAGATTTATTCAGAGTTTGTAAGTTTAGATGTTTCTCTGAACCTCATCATTTGGGAATAAATACAGGATTTCTATGGTCACCTCCAAGATAAAACAAAACCTAACATCACGGGACCTTTGATGAGGTGAGAATGTGGCGATACTCTGACATTCCACAACTTACCTGCAGTGATCACAGGAAACAAAGAGGCTGACAGCTTGTTCAGCAAGCAAAAGTCAGTAAAGACAGACTGCATGCCCAGCTCACATTGTGCAATATTCTAAATGTAGCACAAGGTTTGCTGAGAAAATAATTTGGTGCTTATTTTCTATCATCTGTTCTGCATATTCCAGTGGAATTAACTGTGGTACTAACAAGCTATTGCTGACATGAGAAGAATTTGAAACCGAAGACAGCACCATTAGGGAAGATGATTCCTGTCTCCAGAGGAGATTATCTGTCTCAGGCACACTGTGTCCAGCATTTCTGCTTTGCTCAAACACGGTTCCTTTAGTCAGGAACGAGCCAAGTACAGAATACGTTGGTAGAATATCATACCATCTCACACTGCACCACTTCAAAACCTCAACGCCAATTCTAATACCATCTCTTTTCCTCTCCACATAGATAATAAAACAGGAGAAGTATTTATATTATAGGAACCTTAAAAAAATGAAAACAAAATCTAGCAAACCCCTTTTACCATCACGTTCAAGGCTGTAACTCTCAGAGAGGTTAACAGAGATGAGATAAAGCCCCACTGGCTGTCCRGGGCCCCAGTCTCAAGAGGTAAGGTGCCCTGGGCGCTGCCACCCACACAGGGCTCACTCCCCGTGAGATCCAAGGAGCCAGGTTGGATGCTGATGGACACYGTGCCAGGCCTCTTCTCTCCCCCAGCCTCCATGGCTCTTGGTGAGAAACATTAAACCGCATTGCAAGTRGTGGGGATACCTCAGGAAAGATTCCTGGTGAACCCCATGACCACACTCACACACTAATTCTGACACAGAGGTACCTAACTCGGTTAAACCTATAAAAGCCAGCTATTTTATACAGGAATAGATTCATGTTTTCAGAAAATGGTGCAGAAATTGCATTTAAGACTGCATGGCAAGGACTGCTGGGAGAAACAGGTTGACTGTTGACTGACCAACACAATGGGTTTGATAAACCATTTGATTAGCCTTTATTACCCAGAAACATAAAATGAACTCTAAAGCCACTCAAGACACGGACAAACTTCACACCATGGTCAGGGCTATTTTTTCAAGAACGGTTCAAAGGTTCACACAAGTTAAATAGCTCTTTCAGAGAGCTCTCCTCTCTGGGAGAGAGCAGTACCACCCGCTTTTGGTGCATTTACTCTATCCCAGTGATCAATACCAAGCTGCAGACAGTACACTGCTGCAGAAGAAAATAGGCCAAAAACATCCCACGGATTCACCGAGGAATGTAATTAATCTGCCAACAAATCGCAAGKTAACTTCTCAGCACCCACTTAACAACAAGCTCAAGGTAACAGCACGTACCATAAACCTGACAGCAAGAGCCACAGTGCCACATCCTGTCAGCAGGGTTTATAGACCACAGAAGTGAATCAAAACCTTCTTGGATTTATTACAATTAAGGAGAAAAAAATCAAGTGGAAACGTTATCGTTATACTGAGAGTTCAAAAAGAGAGTTCAAAAAGATTTTTGCATGTTATCTTCCTATCCTAGTATCTTTCAGGTGTCTTCAGTTCTCTTCTGTATTTCTGTATTGTTTTATCCATTTCTGCATACAACACTACCACAAGCTGGAAGAAGGGACTGTTGGCTGCATCACCACTATCTAAAGTTTCATATAAAAGATCTTTTAAAGGACATACATCACTGACATGAATTTTAAGTCCAAGAAAAATTGTCTGCTACATCTTGTAAACATTTGACTCATGTCATGCATCTCCACGACATGCAGACATACTGTTTTTTTAATCCTTCTAATTGAAGGCCATCTTGACTGTTACAGGATTACTTTTGTCCTACAACTCTTCAAAAAGATMAAATAAAGTTCACAGATCGAATTCACTAATGTGTTCAGCCATTTAGGACTTGGCAAGCTYGTCTGTGCTGCTAACATACAAGTTCAATTCAAAATTTATCTTGCTTTTATACATCTTAAAAGTTCCACTGTCATGTTTTTCTTCATATGCGAGCAGTTCAGTTTATTCCCAACTCAGCAGCCAAGCTATTGATTAAGTTGGCTTAGGTCAGCCCACCCCGTAATTCCATGCTCAGTCTTTACATTGTTTTCCAATAGCTTGCTTTATTGACTTCAAGTCCTTGCTTTTAGCTTTAACCTTGTCTTTGGTTTACTGAAGTTTTATTTTACTGTGGTCTCAAACTGTCTGGAGAAACTGCAGTGGAATGTGAAGATGTACCTGCTAAGCTAGAGGGGAAGGCACTAACTCAAGCCTCAGGAGAAAGGCATGCAAGGCCATTCACAGACTAGTTTCAAAATAAATATTTCCCATTTAATTATATTTTATGCCATATCAGAAACAATCTTCCAAGCAGCAACTTAGACCATTTCCTCTACTCTGCTGCCACTCCATAGGGCATCACTACCCTCTGTCCACAGCTCATTTAGTGATTTTGATAACAAGGCTCCCAAAAAGTCTTCTATTTTTATGGGTGAATTAAAGACACGAGGTCTGATTTTCTACTGTCTCACACTTTGTGCATTGAACTCCATACATGCAAAGCAAACTGTGTAAAATCTCATCATTGCTACTGGGGAACATTTTACTCTCTTTGCCTTGTAGAAAAGCAGGAGCACAAATCAGATTTCAACTGATTTTGGGAGACCTCTGAMAGCGAAGCTGGGCAGAACTGGGCTTCTATAAAAGAGGTGGTTCTCATATTAAATTTCACATTTCCCAAAGTGCAGTGGTGGTTATATTTGCCATTCTGAACACTTCTGCAGCTGAAGCTAGCATTCTGTCAATGAACACTGTTTGTGCTATTTGTTTTACTGAAAAAGCCTGAGACCCATTTATGTGAATAGTTCTAAATATATATACACACATATTTTCACTAAACTATAATACTGTTTGGGTTGGTCAGTAAAAGCTTTCAAGAGGACTATGCTACTGGATGTGTTTATTTCTGCAAAAGTAAATATTCTATTATCTATGTGTTTGACAGTCAGCTTTGTTGTAGTTCCAGATGAAAAAAAGCTTATGTTGATTAGACAAAATGCAGCTAAATTCCATCTTCCTCCCCTGCTTCAATAASAGCATTTACATATTAATTCCAAAACAGAGCAGCTGCATTCCCTGGAAAGCACCATTCGTTGCAACAGTGAGCCACTGAAAGCACACACGAAATAAGACGAGGCACTTTAGGTAGAAGGCTACTTAACATAGACAGGGATGTAGATTTCAGCAATAATTCTATATTTTCAAAAAGAAAATAACTTCATTTTAAGAAGCTTTGATACACCTCATCATAGGAATGTCGGATGAGGAMAAGACACACTGTTCTTTCCCTTTCACAACTGGGCAGAAGTATAAAGAGAGTATTTACCAGAGATAGGAAATTACCTGTAGGTTTACATCTGTGTTTTATGTAGACAGCAAGGTGATTTGCCCAGAAATACACAAAGATCCATGGCATAGTCAGAAATAGATTGCTTCCTCACCTCCTATTTCCATTCCTAATCCTTTACAGTAGAAATTCTTTATGCTGTGCTCTACTGTTTTGTTACATAACTCGAAAGCCACAGAATGAGGAGGTGCCCGATATTGTTCTGCTAAGAACAGAAACCACGGTTTACATCTCTTCTATGCATCTGCAAAAGCACTTGTAAAGTCTACCTCTGAGAAGCAGAAGCATCAACAGCACCATGACTGACTGCTTTTCAGGCACAGAATAGTATGAAGAATTAGATGAAAAACGAGAAAGTCTTTCTGGCTACATCTGCCACTCATATTTCCAACATCTATGAACTACCTGTGCCATTGATGATTTCCCCCGTGGTCAAGAGAGGTGAATTAAAATAGACAGTCTCCCACCCCGGCCTCAGAAGGGAAAATGATGACTTGATTGGTGAGAGGAAGGAAAATCTCTTCACATTCTCAGGACATTTCACACTTAACCCTCCTGTCATCAAAAGTGTCAAGTTAGACCAGAAGAGTTATATTAGAACCAACTGAGGTACTTCTCCTAATAAGAATCTTTAAGAGCAGCAGTACTTGACACAAAAAGACAGCAAGCTGCACAACTGATGGTCCAAGTCCTGGAAAAACTAAGTCCAGGAACTCCCAAACCAATTTATTGGCTTCAGTAGGACTAAGTAGATGAATAGCAACTACCCTCAAAACTCATGTGGTTTAATTTCACAGGATACTAAACCTGGCAGCAAATCTATTTTAGGGTGCTCTCTTGCTTCCCAAATCATCCCCCTCAACCTTCGTCATTGACTCCTGTTCCTACAAGTAGGACTGGGTGGGGGCCATGTGGCATATTCAATCAGTGCAACTACCCTGGTTTAAAAAAACCCTCTCTAAACTGGTGTTGTCTGTAGTTCAGCCTGCCAGAATTCAATCATCGCTGTTCTGCTTAGCATTCACTGGAGCTGCAAGCAACAGCAGCAGCATTCTTCATGACAACGCTTTAAGTGAGGGCCATTTATCAATGTTTAAGGGGGAAAAGGCAGTATTATTGATCTTATTAAATATCATCAGTACCTACTGACCTTGAACTTAAGGACTAGGGAGCCAGCTGCTGTCTGCAAAAAGTAGCCAKTTTTTTCCTTTCCCGGTGAGTCCTCCTCAGCAGGTTCAGAGCTGCCAAGCCCACCTGCCCAGTTTCACAGCCCTAGAAGACTTTGCCTGCTAGGTTGAGTAGAAAAGCATCCRTTCTGTAACCACAGAATCCCATGCMCAATGCCCAGGTTCTGCTCTCTGCAAAACACATAAGCTACACGCAGGCAATACAAATTAGGAGCTTGCTCTGCTGCCTCTTGGAATCTCCAGCAGTGTTTTTTTACTGCCTGCTGCTTATTCCTCCTCCCCTGTATGTTTTTCCTCTTCTAAATTAGAACTTAATGGAACTTTTGAATGATATAATCAGAAGTTAAAGGCAAGGTAACACTTGAAAAGCTTATTCAGCTGTAGCTCTGAGATCACACGGTAAACTACCAGGAGCTGAAGTCATGCAGAGGAGAAATGGCAGCTCTAAGAGAAAACGTATACGAAAGAATAATGGTCAAAAAGAGAAAGGAAAAAGTAAACATAAAAGGCATTTTAGCATTTCCAGAAATACTAACACCTTCACGTTAGCCTCTTGAAAGATTCAGATGTGTTGCAGTGTCTCAACACGTGACATGATTTTTCAAAGAAAACATGTCTTGGGTTTTTTTTTTTTTTTTTTTTTTTCCCCCTTCTTTGCTTCCCTTTTATAATACAAGCTCCTGATCTCACTGGCAATTAGCAAAAATACTAACAGCAGCAGATGATATATCACATTGGTCGAGGATGTACGCAAAACAAGACTAGATGTTGCATAGATCCTATAAAGAAAACACTTGGCTTCTGCTAAGTTCTATTAACAGTCATTTTCATTTTAAAAGACGATACTGTGATTATSACAATCACACATCAATACTGAACTTGATATTTCTGAAGAGTTCTTCCATTAACTTTCTGCATATGAACCATTCAACTAACTTCAGCTCAAGTACAGACCAACTCTGGCCAAAAATGCCTCAAATTTGTAGTATAAACCTAGCTTGGAGAACTTCTTCATGAGTTATTTTACTCATTTAATGCTTTTTTAGRTCTTTTCTCCCAATACTCTGGTCATAATATAGACATATTTGCTTAGACTGGAGAGATAAAACTGCTTAGGTATTTTAACAAGCTGAACTGCTTTAACAACGAAAGGTTCAACTTTCAGAAAGAAACCCATCCCATTCTAACATCTTGTCTTTGTTTAAAATTGCCATTTTCTTTCAACTTGAAACCTGTAGGTTTTCAAGCAGTTGCTTTTTGCGAGGCCTGTTTATCTGAACATAACAAGATAAGATGATGTTCTGCATGGTTGACTGAAAGTTTCTTTCTCCCCCCACCCAAACTCAAAGTAGAAGACTACTTTCACTGCACAAAAGAATTTCCTTTAGTTTTCTTCATTTGTAGCAATCTCCTTGTTGGCAAATAGTGCCCCCTCCMCAGGCATAAACGCCTTTCAGAGACTGTTTTCCTGATCATCTGGCCCACACTTCTTGCACACACTGGAGAGACCAAGGTGTCCTCCAAGCCTGCCTTGGTATGAAATACAACTGCATGCAAGCTCCCCGATTTGTACCTGTCAGCCCTAACGCAAACACAACACTGACCTTCCTCCAGACAGACAGGCTGACMATCACAAGCATCTCATCCAAGAAGCCTTTCTTTCACCTTGAAGTAGGTGCCGGCTATAGGTATTCACCAACCAGCCCACACACAGTTCTTAAAGCAATTTCTCCAAACAGGCGAAATTGGTTGGGTGCCTCAGTGGAGCATTAGTTTGAAGAAATTTCATAGTACCTTATTAGCACTGCTTCACAAGTCCCTGAAAAGCAATGCCAAGGCTCAGGTGCAGGCCAAGGTGCMCCAAAACCGACTCTTGCCCATCTCACTTCTGAAGTATTCAGCCCAAGTTGCTCACTGTTCCGCAGACAGATTTACTTAACATGAACTTAATGTCTTTCATACCTGTATTTCCATATCTTATGGAAAAAATTATAGTATTCACACACACTGTATTTATCAGGAATGATCCACAGGCACGTTTACAGCTTCCAGTAGTCTCCAATATTCTTCGGAGCTTTTGTTACTTACCACCAAAGCAAGAAGAAAAGTTTGCAAAACACAACATTTCCGTTGCAGTGATGCATTTCACTAACTCTTTTATTTCATGCACTTCTTTGCTATTAAAGGCAATCAGAATTAAAAGCAACAATCACAAACAGTTAAAGTCTAAGATTYCCTATTTTAAAAGTAAAAGTCATACCACGTAAAAATGCTGTAATCAGGTCATGGTATTTTCCAGATAAATTAATTGCCCAGTAACATTTCTAGCCTGTGTGGTAAGGTTTCAGTTTGGAATCTGTTCTGAATGCACTATACAAACAGAGATCATTCTTGTGCAGAATGAGGAGGGGAAATGTGCATAAAGCCCAGACTGCAGACAGCCATACAAAGATTATTCCACAAAGAAACCCTGGCGCTAATTGCTGCATTTGTGCCGCCATCAGCAAATTAAGATGCTGAAGCACAGAGAAGGCCCAACTCAGCTGAAATGCCTGACAAACTCAGTGTGAAAATATATGGCAAATCGGGAAAGGTTTTGGACTTTGCTCCTGGAATAACAGACACATTCCTAAACGTCATACAGTACAGAGACCATACCTCAACTAGATGCAAAAGGAAAAAAARCTCCCTAAATTCCCTGAACTAGAAGAAAAGTTAGATTTCCTTATGGAAAGGTTAGATCATCTACTCTGCATAATTAAGCTTTTTTATTTAGTGCTTCAGAAGTAACAGCTACAGGAACAACTCCTCGGACTTACAGTACTGAGTTAGCTTCTAACTGCGACGTGCMGAACAGATTATATTCAGCAGCAAAAGGTTCTTCCGCAGGTTCATTCAATTGAAAATTGTGTGCTTATTKTCTGGAGAACCAACATATTCTCATCCTCTCCAACAGGCTCATTTGAGCCTCAGGGCATTCAGTTTCAACTCGGAAAAATCTGTCACCCAAATCCTACCAACTTGCTTTACCAGGGTGATAATTATTCAAAAGCAGAAATTTTCATGGGCCATTCATGCTTGTCTATTTCCAAAAATGAAGAAASAAACAAACAAAAACTTTAAAACCAGCACRTATCTTCCCTCCTCAACCTTATGTATTCATTTGCTACAAATTGATATTTTTTGGAAATAGTTTATATTGCTGTGGAGCAAATTGCCTAGCTGCTACACAGAAACTGTAAAACAGCAAAAACAAATGTACGTAAGGGTGAATRTTCTTTTTTATTACAGGAAGATAACTTTTGGTGGATTTATCTTTATTTGAAACTTTGCACAGATAACTCAGACTTTGTTAACTCATGGTGAATGACTAACCTCACAGTCCCTGCCAAAGCATTATTAGATTTTCAAGTCAGGTTATAGATGCTTCCCCTCACTGGCAGGTTTCAAAGATGTCTCCTTAAACACATAAGAACATTCTCAAGCTAAATTACAGCCTGATTTGACAWCAAAGGGTTATAATACAAAACAAGGTGCAGACATTGTGTATATCAACTGATATCTATCATGAGACTCTATGAAGAAAAAAAGAAGGAAAAATGTTTTCTGGCTTCTTGGGAGCCAGATTACTGAGTGCACTATGTGCCACTGCTCTTGGGGCCAGTTTTTGGAATATGTTGCTCCTTTCTACTACTTTGCCTTCTGATGTTCCTTCTTCACATTTCTCCTAAGAGAACTTTTCTGCTTCAAACAGAGATAATTTTTTTTCTTCTCACTGAACTAAACCTGCAATTTCTTTTTCCCCCTCTGGAATACAAGAAAAGAAATAATGAGAGGGGGAATATGATAAGAGCAGGACTTTCCAAGAGGAGAAAGGTGGTGAAAGTCTGAATGAAGCTGCAAGAGACATGAGCTGTGATGGCTTCCCAGGCTGTCCCGCCGGCTCTGCCGCTTCCCATTTCCTGCGACGGCCGCAAGCTGCAGGCAGCCTGCAGGCTCGGCCTCRCCTCGGCTCAATGCTTCAACTTCAGCAAGGCTCTTGGCAAGAGACACGGGCAATATAACTCACTTTACTGTTTTAAAGAAAATATTAGAAGTAGCATATGATAAATATTACGGTAATCATTTGATCCACTTTGGGCCTGGAATAGTTAATTGACTGCAACTGGAAAATGAGGCCAAAATAAGAAGCTTATAAAAATAAAAAAGGAAATATATAAGACCTTAAAACATCTGAGTGTCATTGCACTGTATGTATTTGCATTCCAACACTAACCAAGACACAACTCAATTCCTGGGTAGAAAGGTTAAGAGATAAGAATACGAATCTTCTGTTTAACAAGCAGAAAGGATATTGGTGCATTCTGAGAATGCATACCCAGCCCGAAAGGAGAGACAGTATTTCTCACTTTGGTTAGTTGTTCCCRTCCTTATGGAGCAAGAAATTACAATGACATAGAAAGTGGTAAAYGGGATTCCCGAGCGGTAATTAAAGTCTCAGGAAGCAAAGCAGGGGATGTCATCAGGGCTGGTGCTGACAAATCACCAAAAAAGTAGGCCCAGCTTTGCTTCTGACAGGAACTGCAAAATAGCAGCAGCTTTAAATGGCTCAAGTCCATTCTGTTTATATCACAGCACTGCTACTTTCTCTACAATCATTTCTTCTTTTAATCTTTATTTCCTTTTCAGATTCATCGTCATCTGCAATCTCAAACTATGTTGTTGCTATTGTAGGAATAAAAAAATTATGGATTAAATAAAGTCTTTTTCTTTCACCTCTCAATTTTACTGCACATGATATTTTGTCTTCATATTCCTTCAGGAGCCACTGACCTAGCTTGTATATTAAATGAATGGTAAAAAAAGTCCCTGAAAACAGAAGATTTTATCTAAATGGCAAAGCACATGCTTCCAARTGCATTCCTGTTTCCCTTCAGCTTATGGTTAGGGAGCTAACAGAATTTAAATCTGTGTCCTATAAGTAAGAGAACATGTGCATTTACTTTCTGTAAGCTAATGCAAGGCAGAAAAATCAAATCACAAAGTCAACAAACTTGTCTCTTCATAGGTCTGTACATAATTTTATAAAGACAGCAGAGTGAAAGTGCGTGATTCTACAACCTCATATCYAAACATACTTCAGTTCCAATGTTTTTCTTTTGCTAGTCGCCCTGTAATTACTGAGTGGTATCTTGTACATCACTGCCACTGGAGGAAAAAAAAAAAAACATTTTCCATGCTGCCCACAATTTGTATTCAAATRCAAGATACATAAGGCATAAGGATCAACTGAAGTGAAATCCATGCAACAGGTAAAACAGGTTGCTATGGCCCATCATTCTCATYCCATAGTGCAGTAGAATTAATATCCCTTTCTGGACAAATAGGAGATTTGTAGCTATTAAATACAAACTTAGGATACTCAGAATCAAGTAACACAGATTTCTGCTATTGGCTTTAACTACCATTTTCTGGCTGCATTACTTTCCCAGATGAGCATGTGAGGCTACCCCTGCATCACCATGGTTCATTACTTCAGGAAAGCTTTTCCCTTTATTAATCATTCATGGTCAAAGTCCTTACAGTGCTTATCATTTTTTGACTGTTCTGGTGAAAAGCACTTAGCTGCCTGTTCAGTCATCTCCAAYGCAGCCTTTCATACCTGCTACGGGGTATAAAATAGCACAGAAGGAAGAACTGGGGATACTGCAGGCTGGGCTAGAGCAGCCATCTGGGCCTGCAAAGTTGCAATGGCCAGAAGCAAGCATTTCTTTTAGCAAAATAAACAAATAAAGCTACAAAAGATGTTTTAAATCCCTTAAACCTCAGATCTACTTTTTAAGTCCCTTTACAAGAAAATATAAACATCAAAGGTCTGCCATTGCTGGAAAAGGAAAAGGCAGACATTTTATCAGAAGTGACATAATGACTAATTCTGGGCAGCAGAAATCAACAACTTGACAACTTTAGTGCTTTAAAAATGCTGAGATCATGCAAATTAGAAACTGCAATGAGAASAGCATAATAGTTGGCTGTCCTCATAGTTTAAAAAAGAGATGGCTCCTGTTCATGGTGKGAGGACAACAGCACTCCAAACAGTCTGAGGTTTTCTTGAGACACTAAACACTTGGGGAAGAAAAAAATCCCAAACTGAAAGCTTCYTAAGTGTTACCTATTTCTAATGATAATGAGCTTGATCTAGCCTAATACAGATTTTTCACCTGGAAAAAAACACCTGAAAAGTTGCAAATCAAAATTATACAGGTACATAGTTAATGTTTCTAGTAACTCTTGATTGCAGAGGAAAAATAATAACAGAGAAAAAAACAGGGCCATAGATTTCTCTCTTGAGAAGGTAACTGGTCAGAAAACCTGGATCTTGCTGATCCAAATCAATAAGGTAATTTCAGCTCAGTAATGCATCCTATCACCATTTGTTACTCTCTGCTCACACATCAGTGAAGCTTATGCACTGAAGCTTTTCTGCTTATCTCCAGGTAAAATTCGCAACTACAATAACTGTGATTTTAGAAATATATCATGATGACAATTGAATAGGAGCAGGGACAGAACRGCACATATAGCCTCATTACCACAGCATAAAATTGACAAATACTGAGCAGAAGCCCAGGTTTTCCCCTTTCCTTTTTAACTCATTTAGTTAGTTATCCCATGGAAAAGGAGTAAAAATATATGATTGTCCAACCACAGTAATTTTATAGTTTGTTAAATATATATTAAAGTTGTTATGATCTCCACAGGCATATGAGGAAAAGAAGCATCAGGGTAAAAATAGTGAGGGACTAAACTGCTCCTCCATTTTGTTAACAGCAGTTCCAAATGGAAGGGGAACGAGACCCTCAAAGATTATTTGGGACTAGAAGTATTCACAAGAMGACACAGCGTCAGGCTGCTAGCCATGAAGGAGCAGAAACCAAAAGGGAGTGAGGGAAGGATTATGCTGCAGACCAATAAATAAAGCAGAGAAGAGAGTTGTGAACAGAAATTAGCAGACAACAAGGAAGAAACAAGCATAGCTACAGAGTATAAGGGGAAGCTTGTTCCAAAATTCATTTTTCTCATGAAAAGTGGATCCCAGAAGGGATCTACTAGACCAACATCCTTTAATTTTCCCGTATCTGCCTCAAAAGCCCGCACTGTAGCTCAGTAGCAGTACCTTGAACCTAAAACCCACATTACAGCAGAAAAGCACATCACATTGTAGTACTTAACTACCAAAATGAACATAAGCTTTTGCCTCTCCTTYGTCAAAAGGAAAAATAAAATAAAAAAAAGTCCACACTCCAGCTTGTGACCACCGTTACTATCCTATTTTTTCCACTGCTAACCAGAAACCCAAACAACTCAAGAAGCCCTTTGAAGCTCACTTGTTCCTTCCCATTAAATGTGAAAGCAACATGTTGAGATACTAAAAACGGAAAATGGGAGTTTCTTCGCTTTAGTGCATACCAAAATAACATTATTGATTCTAAACAATAACTAAAGTGTAAATTTAAACAATACCTGGGAATGCCTGAGAGAAATGGAAAGCAGCTATAGAATCTCTGCACCGAGCAAAGAAAATAGAAGAAACAGATGTTAGAGCAGACAGCATATCCTGGTTTTAGGAAATGAGACACAGCAGGGATCACAACRTTTAAATCAGCCACTACTTCTTTCCTAGTTACTTCCTTTAAATGATGGGTTCTGATATGTGCAATCCCCTTCCCCTTGCTGCACACAGTCATGTAACAATTTTCACTGCTTAATTAGTACTTTCAAATGAATTTACAGAGGAAAACTGTACTAGCATGCAGCATCCGAGTTGCTAATACCAGAGTCCTCAAGAATAATCAGAAAGAACGCAATCTATTTATTTATTTTTTCCGGCAGGAGTCTTGCACCAGAAAACCTTCTCCTTAGTCAAGAAGTTTTCCTTTCCTCAAAGGGTCAAGCACACAAAAAGCAAGGAGACTGGACAAAAACCACAGTCTGGATGCACCGTAAAGAAAAGGCTGAGCAGAAAGTAACCTAATGGCACGAGGGCACTTACCTCCGTGATCCCTTCTGCATCAGCAAGGTATTCTCCTCCCTTCCRCATCAGCTCTCTGATGCAGCATTAAAGCCCTTTCTCCATATTACTTTCTTTGCATACAGCAATCCGTTTACTAAAACATGACCTGTGAGTTACCGTTCCAAGCCATTCTGTTTCCGTTTGAGATGAACTATCTCTTTTTCACATCAGCAGGAGCTCAATTAGTATTTTACCTTTTAAATTCCCACTAAAGCAAAAGAGGGCCCATTAAGGGTGAAGAGTAACAATAACCACCAAACTAACAAGAATACCTATGTACTAAAGAAACAAGAAATTCTGCCAGCAGAACAATAAGACCAATTACATTTGCAAAGATAAGGTTGAACACCAAACCCTCTCTTCTTGAAAAACAAACACATACTTCCAGCACACTTGTTAGAAAGTCTTGGGATATACATGTACTTTGCAGAACTACCTTTCTTGACATGCAATTTAATTAACAGAAATAAATTAGAAGTTTTAAAACATAAATCTGAAACTGATTTCTTTTTGTGTTCTATTCTTTTTTCTCACATCATCTGTGGGGTGTTCTCTCCTGAGCATCTGGGAGCCATCACGTCAAGCTCCGGATATTAAATGTACAWGAAGTTCTCTGCAGGCCTAACGAGTTACAACAGAGGTCACATTCTCCACTGCCCAAATGTAATTTGAACAGTTCAATGTAACTAGAATTGTGACATATCAATGTATAAATATTTCTGACACGAAAAAGTTTTGCACTTTCTCTTCTTCTTTACTGTGAAACATGCAAGTGGTGGTGCACTGAGGTTTCCTTAATCCCTGCCAATATCAATGGCATTTTCATAATTACTGTTCAGTTCTCTTCACCTAGTTCCATACAACTAGTAAAAACATGTAATCTGGTATGTGAAACATGTTCTGAGAGCTTGGAAAGGATCCAAACCATTTCCAACTTGCATTCAGAAGATGTGAGATAACAACAGATTTCATAAAACCAACTATAAACATTCCAYTGCTTCTCAAGTAACTTTTTCTGTTCTTTAGCAGTGAAATTATGATCATTCTTCATATTTCAGAGAAAAGAAGAAAACATTTAAATGTTGTGAGAGAAAATAAAACATTTCACATATGGATAAAACGCTCGCTTGCTAGCACGGCAGGAAGACAAGCTGAACAGGATCGGTTCTGCCAAAACCATTAGCAAATTGCCTTACGGTGATTGGCTTGGCTGCAACTCTCAGATTCTTCGGTTTTATGGCTTGTGATTTTTTTCCTCTTCTGCTTTGTTTTGATTTGGGGTTTCTTTGAGAGGAGGAGAGATTTGAGTAGGGGGAGGAACAGGGAATTACATTAATCCACACATAGTTTATATGTTAAGTCATTTCTTCTGAATATTTTGCTACTTAAGTACATCTGGCTTTATTTAATGTCAATACTTTAACTGAATCTTTTGTTGTTGTTGTTACAATAATCTACTATACTTCAATAAAAACTTCGAAGGAATCAGCGACTAGATACATTTTCATCCATTTTTACCAATTCCACAACGTTGCCACAATCACCAATCATGTAAACATATTACTGGTCCTTACTGCTTTACTGCTTACTGCTTTTGGAAAACCACAAATATGACATTACATACCTATATACAAACAAGTAGACAKAYATATAGTGTGTGAATTTGCACAACGCCTCCCTCTTTTTCAGTAATTCTCTTATTTTTGACACTTAAAGACTTTTTTCTGTGCTCTTCATTATATGATCTCATGTGCTATTATGTACATCCTCTGCTAGAAAGCAGCCAGCATGGACCATCCYGCACCCCTTTCCTCTGCTCCCAACCAACTCGGAGTTTCATGCCCTTCTTCCAAACATTAATCCTCCTGGGATCTGCTTTGGGACCTGGGCGTTAGGGAGGACGCAGAGCCACAAGTCTCTGCTCAGAGCTGCCCCTGAGGTGACTGCTTTGCACTGGTTTTAACGCCATTCAATCAGTTCAGTGCTGTTCAATCTCTCACCTACAGGCTCCACTCAGCAAAGCACACAAGAGCTTCTAAAGTTCCTCCAAAGTTTGCAAGAGTTTCTACAAAGTTTGCCTGCATTTCCAGTTTGGGCAAGAGAGGTTAGTATTTCTGGCACTTTTACACTGCAGGATGGGAATATAGGGCACAAGTGCCTATTTACCATCATTTCAACTCTATTTGGGAATTTGTCTGCTAGTTCAAATCCTACAGAATCAACAGAGAAACAGCAACCCACAAAATGCAGGAAAACAATAACTCAAAAAACAAAGCAAAATGGAATCAAGTCAGAAGCTAGTTAGTGGAGGGTCTACAGCAGCAAATGCTCATTTCAGTCGGAATATTTAGCACTAATAATAAAAATATACAAGATGCATGAACAATAGATGATCAGAAATTCTTGGACACAGAAAATACAAATCCAGCCTCAAGAGTTTACCGGTATGCGGATTCACAAAATTACGAGATGTTCTAAAAAGAATGACTTAAGTACAAATCTGGAGCAGTGGCAGAGGGGAAAAAGTTTAACATATGCCGGAATACACACATCATCACAAAGATCAGCTTTTTTCTTCTAAAACCAATTGTTGTCTAGTCCATGGAATACTTWGAATACTAGATGTCTGGTTTCCTTTTTTTCCCACTGGCCAGAATAAAATGCTAAATGGATAAGAGGTTGTTTCTGTGAGTAAACTTTCATGTTTTCAAGCCAGCTAAACTCAGAACATTGCCCTTCATTTAGAAACATGAGGTCAAAGGCATTATGTTAATTTACAYGAGCTGAAGCCATAACCTCGTGATCTGCAAGGACTGCGAGGGCTGCACGGCAGGGGGAATCCCAGGTTAGAGGAGCAGGCTCCTTTCCCTGCAGGATAACGTGCTATGCACACACAAACACCCTCAACCACGATGCACAAGGCAAGGAGCAGAGGGCTTGAAAGGGGTTTTACAGCCCTGAAAACGAGGGTGCTGATAAAATCTCTGTGCATCCTGAACCTAGATATGATACTTGAACTACAGAGTTAGCAAGACGCTGCAGAGAGCCACGGGAACAGCCCTTTCAAGGACTGTGCAAAAACAAACCCTCCTTCGGCAACAGGAGGACAGTTTGGTAACCCAGGACTAACGAGTTGCTCTTGAAGAACAAGCAGCAGAGGGAAGGCAGCTCCAGAGCGTGCTCCTGGCATAGGAGCACAAGTGGTTTGCAGCCTGTTCTGCAGACTCCATCCATTTGCTCTCGCCGTGTGAGTGGCGCTGGAACCAGCACAGAAGCAGTACAAAATAGACGGAAAGATTAAAATCAGGGTATGCCAACAAACTGGGGAGGTCCATGCTAACAGCCTTCGCATGCTGTGCTGCAAGGAGCTTGCAACCCGCTTTGTATATTCGGGCTGCCCTCCTAACATCTCCAGCCTCCTCCTCCTCACCGGGACTGCTGGCTCCTCAGCACAGGACTGCATGAAATGCTTTGGCTAAGGAAAATTCCTCCGCAAATTCCTCAGCAGGGAAATTAAAGGCTGTCAGTCATGTTATATGACTGTAAGAGCATTCTGCAAATTATTCTATGCTTAGCAAAGAAAAAATATGACATTATATATTTGTGAGTGTAGGAAAGGTGCCATTTCAACTAGAAATGCGTACAAAGCGTGAGAGCAATAAGAGTAAAACCTGTCACAGAGCCTGACCTTCTTGCTCTCAGTGCCAGGAAATGCCCAGTTCTCTAACRCTATGCAGGAAAGTGGTGCAAAGAAACCACCAGTATGAAATTCCATTTCTTATGATAGGGAAACCAAGGCGCGGATACTGCACATGGCTTCTCGGACTGATACACTGATTCTCTCCATTATGAAGTTCACATGAAMACCAAAAAGTCTCTAGCAAAGTCCMTACCCCAATAGTAGAAGGTACCTTYCTCAATGATGCTACTTGATTGAGTCTCAAACTGGTGTGAGCTTTCGTTATCTTGTAAAGTGTTCCTTGCAAAAATCAAGCTGCTGCTCTTAAACGCTCCTGCTGCTTTTCACYCACCTGGCATGCAGAATGTAAGAGTTTTGCCTGAAACAGTAGATTTTACAGTGAAGTTTCAGTTCATTGAAACTACTTCTTATGAAAGGGAGTTGACTAGCAAACTACTACTTAGTGAGATCCTCTTGCATCCCAGTCATTGAAGTCTGGGTAAAATTTCATTTCCCTRTAAGATTGACATTTACTCACATCCATCCTATATGCATAATTATTGAGAAAATTCTTTTCAAAATTGAATGTGYGCGATACAATCATGTTTGCTCACGGAAAACAAATTTATTTACAATCTTTTCCTAACTTTCAAGTTTAAACTAAATCCCCCACATATAAAGAGTGACTACTTCAACTCTTTTTAAAAACAGCCAGCTATTCCATCTAGATTAYTTATCTGTCAGAAATTTCCTAACATATATTTCTTCTAAAACACAAGCAATGATTTAGACACTATGCTTTCAAGTTCCGGATGATGCCAACTTCTTCACAGAAAGAGCTGTGCCCACATTTCCTTCTTTTTCATCCACAAAAATAAATGCAGCAGTGTTTTCAATTTTAAGTGACCTCAACTCATCTATATGTAGACATACCAGAGAAGAGGGTGTACATAACAGCTGAATACAGGTGGCCAATGAAGCAAGCCAAGGCTTCCTGCTGCTCTTACATACAATCAATGAGCCTACAGTGCATTCACTGATGAATTGGACAACGAGATTGAGGGCCTGAGTCATATTCAATCAAATCTATTTCCAGCAGCTTGTTGAGGATGGTGGCAGATCCATTTTGCAGGGCTGTACACACACCAGCCTGCTGGGGAAAAGTGTGTATGTGGAGAGACATACACAGGTACATATATATGTATGCATAAAAGATTGAAAAGCTTTTTCCAGGAGTAAATTTTAAATGGAAGTTCCTTTTTGCCTTTTCTCTGCACAAACTACTACACTGGCCACTCGGAGGCTTTTGTTCGTAACAACATAAGAATTAGAGAGAARCAGATTCACAAAGCTGTGGCCGGACTGAAAGGAAAAAACATTCTAAGAATTTAGTGTATTCTCAGCCAAACCTCCAAAGCTCAGTGGGGACAGAGCTGTAAGSTACCTAGTAGATGGAATGAGATAATAAATTTAATAACTTGTCAAAATGCAGGCACACAAACCTCAMGGTTTCATGCTGTCAATATTAGAGGATAGGTTGCAATCCTGACAGACTTTATAATATTAGTGTGCACAAAAACCTGGTGAGGACTGCACTGTTCTGTAGATCTTTGCCCCTTGACTCACTAAGGATATGTGGTCCCAAACGTGCTAATAAATACCCAAGTAAAGAGTTCTTCTAGGAAGAGAACTATGAAAACTGACTCAAGCCGAATGCAGCAACTGCTCTGAAAAAGCAGATTTGTTGTACTAGAAAGAAAAGGGATAAAAACAATCAAGTTTAAACATTGTCTGTTTTTTTGAAGATCTGAATAAAGTTTAATTTGGAAAATGTGCTGCCATTGAGCAAAGGCTGCATTATGAGAAACAAGCATTCAAGAAAAGCAATGATGAGGGGTTTATTCCTTAAGCTTAGGATCTTCACCAAATCCAGATCCCTCTCTAAATCTGATCTTTCTTCAGTTTTGCTTATCAGACTTCAAGATTCTGATTTTACATTGTTTTAAGGCAGCATCTGACTCATAGACCTCAGCTGCTATAATATTATATGCCAATTAAAGTGAAAGACTACCTTTGCTTCTTTCTTTCTTTGGCATAATACTGCTGTAAAATGCTTTAAAAATGCCATGTTCCACTACAGAGGCAAATGCAACAGGTAAAGGATGTCCAAAAGGTTCTGTTGGGATGCTCTTGAATGGACTACATGAGCACAAGGAGAAGAATAACGCCCAGCAACACAAAGGCTAATTTTAGTTTTGAAGATCTATTCCCTGGAGAAATATTTAAGACAAACAATCCCTTGTAGAAGAAGAAGAAAAAAAAAAAAAAAAAAAAAAAGAATGAGACGCCTCTGTGAATTCATATAACTCACTAAACACAGAAAAAGAGTGGGCACCAAACCAATGGAAGAGCACAGGAAGAAGCAGAGGAACAGCATGGGCAGAAACTCCAAGTCTTGCACCAACTCCCCTGCTCCATTGCTACAGCCTGAACATGCTGCTGTCTCCACGCCTGCTACAGCCAAGTTCCTGAGGCAACATAAGAGAATCCAGGTTATACAAAAGTAACTTGTTAGTTGTCAAAAGAGGATTTACTATTATTATTTGTTCCAGACTCAAATGATGGAGGTTGTCCTAAGTGAGTTTATCTTTTTCTTTCTATCACACATGAATACCTGTTGAGCAATGTCTGTCAGCCCAGGCACATCCAAAGGCTGGACATTTTGATATCAGGACAACATGAACTAGGCCCACATTCACTTCCAGGCACTCAGCAAGAACAAATTAATGCTGTGGCTGATATTCAGCCTACACTTAGACTACAAGAACCTAGGGGAGTAAAGCCCAGTCCTTCCAAAGATATGAAAGCTGGGTACAGGGCCCTAAGTCAAAACTGAGGGCCAGAATACTACAACACTACACAGTAATTGTCCAAACTCCTTCCAGAAACTGGCCACAAGTGGCCAGTGTCAAAATACTGTTAGGGAAAACTGTATCATTAATGTGTAGCCCTGGGCAAACCGCTATGAAACGTCATGCTAGCTTTTATGAACATGTTGAGTACCTACCATTAATTGGCAATTAACCTGAGATTAAAAAAAAAAGGTCTGATGTAGACACACTCCTTAAGGCTTTATACTTTTTACACCAAGGCATAACTTTTTTCAGTAAAGATAACATTCAGCTTTGTACAAAACAGACAGAGAAAGCAAAGTCAATGTTACCATATGGAGACAACTGCCACGTGAAATAAAATTTGTGCTTTGCACTTGTAGGACRGAAAACACACCAGAACAAACACCACATCTTTTCCCTCTATCTCCAACACATCTGCTGCATTGAGTCTGCAGAGAACCTGCGCCAATCACAGTTAGTCTCACTTGTGTACTGTGTTACAAACCATAAAGACAATTTCAGATTAATTCACTTTCAAACAAGCAGCTTGTTTAAAAATTATTAGAACACTGATATTTGACTCATTGAAACCCCTGTGTGTTAAGTTTTTTGAAGTGAACACAGGTCTTTCAGGTTTCACAGAAGTGGATGTAGACCTAGACCTCATAGTGCATCACAAAACCCAGGTACCACATACTACAGCATCTGAAAAACAAGGCTGTAGATTAACAAAACAGCATTTTTTTTTAATAAGTATTAAAACATAAGCTTAAAAAGAGCACTCACTTCTGTCTTACACTGAAATCGGCGGGCGGGAATTTTAATAATTTTGAATTACACTGGCATTACCAAAGCCAATAAATAATATTTTAATGCCTTGTTATATCCAAATATAGTTGGAGCGGAGCATAGCGAGCATATCTTCTTTCTGGAAAGCCTATGATGAAGCTCTTGAATGTGAAAACAATTACTGCTCTTGCAGTTAGGGACAGCTCAGCAACACACTGGATATAGGCTTTCCTGGGAGTCATGAAAATGGGGGGAAGAGAACAGATCATACTTTGGATACATCAAAGCTACGAAGCAAGAAACACAAGCCACTGAARGACAATTAAATAATTCACTAACATACGTTTCTGATTGAGCCACAAGAACAACAGAGTCAGGTCAGACAAACTGCACAAAGGTGCAGCAAGGACCTGTTTAGGAGTTACTTGATGCAGTGAAGAGGGTAGGGTTTGAGCTTAAAAGGTTTGTCTTCAAACAAAACCTTAGGATACAAGCAGTAAGCATGAGGTTCTGATGTTGAAACCCCGTTGAAGGGAGTTGGAAAACATCTGATGTTCATATTTCAGTTGTCAGCAAGGCCTTACAGCTTTGATCCTGTGCTTTTATCTTTACCTGCTTTTCATGGAGTTTTTAAGAGTACTCATTTTGCTCATGTGCAATCTTTCACCGGGCAGCTGACACATGCCTTTTAGACTGAACAAGTTTGTATCAGTGGCTGAAAAGGGATTTAAAGTTTTTTTTTTTTTTTTTTTTTTTTAAGACTTCTTGGCACAAAGCATGGGATTTTCCAATTTTTTTTTTGATTGTGACACAACTCAAGTAACTTCGGTCTTGCACATTTTCTTTAGAATTGTTAATAACTACAGAAAGACAATTTAGTCCCACGTGAATCACCACTGAAACTTACATAAAAATAATTGAAACTGCATGTAAGTAGCTTTGAGTTCCCAGAGATCATAAATATTGTTGGTATTGTTTATCCATTTGTCAATCTACGTATTGAATTATACAATCTAGCCATACATAGAATAGAACATAGAATTCTGCCATTTTTTTCATTATATTTAGACTCTTATATTCCATTTTCTATAATTAGGTGTTAAGTCAGAACTAAAATCGGATTTATAGGTTCTTATTTCAAGGTCTCTCCATTTTTTCTCCTTAAGTACAGCTAATATATAAATATATATACACACATACTTTTATTTTAGAAATATTAGAGAATAATAGCTGAATTTTGGGGTTTTTTTGATTACACTTTACATGTTTATCCTTTCTGTTTGTATTTGACCAGGGAGATTTGTGATACGTAAATATATTTAATACTGCATCAAATCAGGATTTTTCAAGTATAACAAAAGTTTGTTTCATATTTTTACTCTTCTATGCAGCATTTAGCGTTATTCTCTGCCCAATCAGCAACAAAAGTACCATAACATCATAATACTATGAGCAATAATACTTAGTTTCCTTTTTTTACTTTGTTTTACAAACACTTGAAGCAATTACTACTAGCAGACTATTTTTGACCTTTTTAAGTTCAGAAACTGCAACCGTCACCTTGTAAGATGACAATCATAGAGTATGAGTGTCATAGAGCATCAACTGTGAAACAGACTTGATGCAAAAATCTAACAAATTTCTGTAGTATATGCCTGTCTAAAAAACATCAGAAGACTGTACACATCCTCACTTCTCAGTTCTTTAACCCAAGTGCAAATACCCACACAGGAACGTTACCGCTCATTCTTCTAGGCATCAAGCACAAAGAGTGCTTGATGACACTGTTACCATCTCAACAAATTTCCTCATTTATTATCTCAGTCCCTCAAAATATTCTTTCTTCAAACTAGATAATTCTAGTGAGCTAATACTAGGAAACATCCAATATTTACAGGCGAGGGACAGACATAATCCCTAATGTGAGGTGCTTGTGGAATGCTTTGGAACACATCCAACACCATAAACACAGCAAGGATTACAGGCTATTTTACTCTARCTCTGGACCTAGGAGGAACATTAAGTGTCTTTTCTACTATTGCAATGAAGACATGGGGCCATTCTGTCTCTGTGGAAAGAACTGTGGATGCAGTAACTGCTAAACCAGCATCATGAAGATCACATAGGAAAACAGAAGGTCTGGGTGCTGTAGAAGTCATTGCTCCGGAGCTGACACTCAAGGAAATCTAAATAAAGAGAAATTATACAGGTCTCTGTTGTGTATCTGTAACACAACAGTACTTCCAACTTGCAAATACAAACCTGCTGCATATATCCCCCAAGGCAATCTTTTCATCTTCCTAACTACTCCTACTGTCCACGATGCTTGGAGGAAAAAAATAGAACCATCAGGTACGTCCTTATGACAAGGTACAAAAAAACGTGTAAATAGCCTAAAATATTGTCCTTGTTTGATAAATGACCTCTCTTGATTAGCAGTCTAATATTAGCATTATAAATAGTTCTGTTTTTCACTCTTCAAGTATCTCCTATTTATACCAGAAAGTCATATGCAAAAGTTCCTAAAAAAAGATATAGAAGATGTTATTAAAAAATTGGCAAGTAAGTCTGATATCCAAGTGAAGAAAAGACGCTTTATTGACAAGATAATGTAACTATGTCTGCCACTACAGCAAAAGCAGAGTGCTATCATCAGTAACAGAAATAACTCTGCAAACATCATGCTAGAAAGCATTCGAGGGTTTAACGGTATCAAGGAGCTATGGAGATCAACATACCAGAAACTGATACCACACTAAATGATAGACATTTGATTAAACTACTCCATCTACTGGCAAATAATTATGCCTAGTGTGTTCAGATATGGGTATTGCTTATATAAAGCCCTATCTACAGAAAGATTGACACAAAAGGCATTTCTGCTTTCTTTTACAAATTGGCAAATACTTTGTTATTAGCTCCTCTTGTTTCCACACATTATGCTTTACTTTGACACCATGTTGGATAGAGCACTCATGCTCGCTTATCTGAAGCGAATGAACATATTTTCAGTGAAGTCCATAAATATTTGAAATTTGATCTGTATCATTATCTACTTTACTTCTGCTTGTAATCCATCCTGTTGATTCCTAATTTGACTGCCTGGGAATATTCCAAGTTTTAAGGCAGATCATATAAGACCCCACCTACATACTCATCACCACAGGCATGTAGATGCCTGCTCAGGCACAATGGCTTTTGCAGAGTAGGTATCTTTTTTTGTAGGCAGCATACAGATCGTGTGCCAGAAAATATGTAAGACCTATGAGACACAATCTGTGAGTACAATACCTGGAAACAAGACTGTCTGCTTTCCCTCAGATTAAGATCTCCTGATATTTCTTTGTGCAGAAGATGAAAAATCAGCTCTGGCCATCTAATCTTTCCCACCTTGAATATCGGTGCACTCTCAACATCACAAGCAGTGCTTGCAATCTGATAATTTTTCTACCATGCTTTCATACTTTAACMTAGAGCAAGGAATCACCCTACATTGTCACCAGAAACCAGTAAAACGACCTATTTAACCTGCTTTTAATTCCAAGAGTCTCTTTCGATGCATTTCTTAAGTTTTCTAATGCACATCTAAAATAACAGGCAATATCCTTCACTGCTGTGTAGGAGTAAAACTCAGTCTCAGCTAAATTCTCTGCATCTCCTCTGGCCAGCCTCCCAGGAGAAAGCTCCCTTGGAGCAGAACTGCAGAACACTGCTGTGCTCCCACCAGCAATTCCAGACAAGATTTGCCAGAGCCAGAGGAGAAAGTTGTGGAGAGAAGGGAAATCGTAGGCTATGGTGGGGAGGATAGGGGGTGTCACGGATGCAAAGTAACTCATAGTCAGCACTAACGTAGCTGCTGAATATTTAAAACAGGTAGGATGATGGTGGGCTAGTCTGCCACTTCTGGGAGTGTTTCAGGCTCTGCAGAAGCTCAGTATCCAAATGTGAACAAGAAGCACAGAACTACTCTTAATCTGCCTTACAGTCTCCAGAGATGCTGCATGTCTTGGAGATATGGTTTGAAAAGAGAAGAATAGAGCTTATAAACACAGGATATGCTCTCACACCCACACACCACCATCTACATGCTTGCCTGAAGATTTGGTCCCTGAAATGAAAAGTTTCAAGTTTTAAAAGTTCTAATTAAAAAGTTACTTGATTCTTCTTCTGAATTTTCATATTTCAGGGCAGTGCTTTTATCTCATTCACTGTCCACCCCGAATTGCATTTTGCTCCTCTTTCTAGTAGCAATGGAAACACACAATCCTTGGTAAGATTATTGCAATTCAGAGCATACCACTTGGCACTTCAAAGAGGGCAGCAGTGATAGGTTAGTACAAGAAGCACTTAATCACTTTATGTATTTGATTTCACAGCAATCCATCTTAATACATCTGAAAGACATTGCTCCATAAGATTCAGCCTGTACTAAGGGCAGAAAAGTAGTCCCTAAATTCCCTAAATCCTTAGAGTCTCAGTGAAGCTGACATTTTCTACGAGCACTGCGGGCAAAGGCTAAGGTAACTCTAACAACAACTGGCTAACATACTTCGGAGACTCTTGTCAATCATTTAACTGCTGCTCATAAGCTCCCAGCTCATCCTTTTTAAATAAACAATCTGGAGGATTTGGCACGCACGTCAAACCTCTGCATTTAGCGTACACCTAAAAGAAACGGAGAGAAACTCCCACTATATGGTTGGTTTCAATGATAGCTATTGATGTCTTTTGTATAGCAAAGGCTTCCACAATAAAAATCGGACTTTTGTCAGGCAAAACCTTTCCCATAAAAAATAAAAAGCTTCTCAGMATCTCAGCTGGATACTGCCACAGGCTGTAGAAGCAGAGAAAAACAGTGAACAAAAACACCTTTCATTTTGAGGTTTTGCACAGCTCTGAGACGCGGACAGAGGAGGTGAGGCTCCCCCTCGGCTCCTCACGCAGCAGCAAGCTCTGCTTTTGAGCAGCAGCAGCTTCAGCCCCGCACCTGGACTCTCCTTACAGCATCACGCTCATTTGCCAAGCTCTGTGTTTAAACAAAACTGCCAATTTGTTCCTCTAGCAAAAATAATTCAGAGGGATAAGAAAAAATATGTTGATTTTCAATGAAGATGTAAATAACATTTGTTCTGTTTACTTCTCCAGAGAAGATTTTGACACTGAAATATAGGCAGCCCAGATTCTCATCTCAGAAGCATGGCTCATGATTTCAGAAAGAATCTGTCTGAACTTCTTGTTTTTGAAGAACTAAAATAGTAATCTAGCGTACATTTTCTATGTCTTTACTGCTCTATGACTGCTAGCGAAAGCCAGTTCCACTAAAATGAACAGCAAAGTCTCTTAAATTCAGTGGGACAAGGATTTCCCTGAGTTGCTTTGAACTGTGCCCACAATCAGCAGGTTCACAGCGGTGCCCTCAGTGAAGGCTGCAAGGTGACTATCGAGTCAATAGTACTAGACTGAGATCCTTCCTGGGAGCAGCACCCTGAGCAAGTAGCATACACAGTGAAAAGACACTCAGGTTGCTTTGCTATCTCAAATATCTTTTTTTTTWAGCTAGTGTATATCACAGTCAACTTTCCTCCTCCTCCCTTCCTGCCTTTTCATTAAAGATTTAACTCCCCTGGTAATCCATCACTTCTTAAGTGAAATTACATAAATACATYTCCTAAAAGGTGTTGTTCTTTTTAATGAATCCCCCAAAAAATCATGAATCTGTGTTCTTCCTAAATCCATTCAAACAAAATCTTTAAATTCCTACATTAGAGCCAGATCTGCTGGGTTGGGGCATACATTCATTTGAATGAACACCACACACTATCCATATTTTTCTCTGCAAGATCCCAAAGTACATGCCTAGGCTCTGAGCTGGGACACAGCAAACCCTTTCTGCAACCCTTCCTTTTGGATTCCATGTGCTAATGGAAGTTCAGGCTAATTCATTCTGAGGATTCAGCACCTCTTCAGTAGTCCCTTGCAGTGACCATCTCTGAAAACACAGCTGCTGAAAGCTGTGTCTTTTCTGCTCGCCCAGTGTTTCCCAGGAATGAGATCAATCATCGACAATTCTTATCAATTAGTTGGTAGGGGGAAGAAGGGTATTGTTAAGACTTCTGTCAGACCCAGGAGTTTTTCTGATTTTCAACCTTTATTTGGTAAATATATCAGTGTCTAAAATGTGCACGTTTGCAGCTTCCAGTTAGGAGAAAACAGTTATGGGGTAATATGTCAATACAAGATCTTGTGCGGTTTTTTGAGGAAAACAAGTTTACCAGGAACTCCTTACGGATTCCTGTCTATGCCATGCACTTTTGCACTCACCTATTTCTAATTACCCTGTTGAACAGCAAACAGAACTGCTGCGYTGCAAGAAAGGACCTTTATAAACTTCGATAGCAAATTGTTAAATGTAAACTATGACATTCACACTTCTTCATAGTTCTTGAATGACCATAAAATGACTTACTGTTAACTATTACTGACAACTGTCAGCTGTTATCCTAATTATATTACAAGAAAAATACAATACATGAAAGAGAAACACATCTTAAATGATTCTACGGAATAGTGGCTATGTCCTTTCTAATTCTTGCACAATGCAGCTGTTATTAATTCTCTGTATCTATTTCTCTGTATCTCTTGTCCAGTCTGCCTTCAGGTAAGTTAGGCCTGGGTTCCTACCTGGGGCAGTCTAAATGTAGCAGCAAAGGCGGGAACAAAGGCTGCAAGAAAACTAAAGGAAATAGCAAGTCCGTACATATAGCTCTAACTTAAGTTACATCAACTCAATACRCATCATCCTACAATTTCATTGGCAGCCTAGGAAAAAAAGCAGCCTCCAAAGGAAATAATTATTTCACAACAAATCACAGTTTGATTCAACAGTTTTGATATGCTCAATAAATCTTCTTCTTGCCTTGCAGGAGTTTAGGTACATACAGCTCTGTATGAAGCATCATGAATTTTAACTAATATAAAACTTGTACTTATGGAAGCTAGAAAGAACCACTTGAATGGCTTATTCTGCCATCGTGCCTAATGCAAGCTGTGTATTTCACCCAGTAGTTCCTACATTGTGAACAATTAACTTATAAGCTWTTTTTTTTGTTTCACAGAGACAATTAAGCATTAAAGAATTCCGTAACATATACTAAAGAAAAAAGCAGCCCAACCCAGAATCAAAAACAGAGTTGCTAAAGATCTCAAAGAACAAGTAGTTCACTTCAGTACCCCAAGGCACCACTTAGTTTTACCTGAACAGCTCTAGGCTTGTGTTTATCTAGCCACATCTCAGATTCCCAGTGGGATGGTATTTCCCCAATCAGCCCTTACTGTTAAGCCAGGAGATAYTTACATGAGCTCCGAAAACACAGTTGAACATGAGCTGTATCAATGGCATCCAAAAACATTCTTTTGGCAAGGCTCAAAAACAAATAGGTTCTTGCTTTAAAATGTTAAGGACTTGAGTAACAGATCTTTTGTTTTTAATGTTTCAGACATTATTTAAAAGTATTATTACTTACAAGTATTTAATTGTGATCACTTTTCTTGAAGGAGGGTATGAAGTTAAAGTGGACAAAACTATACTGTTTCCTCCTCATTTTGCACAAAAATATGTTATTTAATCCTACAATTGAAAATTAACTATTGCCTAAATAAATATTTACCAAGATCCAGACAATCAATTCAGTCTCTCATAGGGCGGTGCAAAGCCATCAGTATTTTAAATACTGAATTCCTGCTGCACAGTATGAAAAGACAATCTATAGAATGCCTGGATCTATGGATGRCTTTACCACGCAAACACCAAGACCTTCTTTTACACTTCACTGTGCCCCACTCTGCGCCAAGTTTCCAAGGAAATGTTTGCATTTCAAGCTCAGCTGTATTCTACAGTCTTTTTAGGTCAGATCACTTAGAACAGGGTGGAGAGAAAAAAAACAACAAACATTTCTAACTGTCAGCTGGAACTGAAAGAAACAGCATGAAAAGCGGCAGCTTAGCTATTGGTTTTGAAGCGATGGCATTTGTCTATGAGTGCACAGCCTACGAAAGGCGACAGGTTCTAAAATAATGGCACTGGAGCAGGCACTGAAATGTAAAACATATGTCACACTTTTCCCCGCTCAGAGTAAGGCTTAAAATATTTATAACGCTGCACCTTTCCCTGAAAGCTTTCTGCAGCTTCCCCGGGTTCAGGCGTAGGTGAATCCTCTCAGCACTGCAGTGCTTGTGGGGATTCATCCCTCCGCACACGGGGCCCGTCGGGTACTCTAGCGTGCGAAGGCACGGCCAGGCTGCAGCCCCCGCACAGCTAGTCTGTCAGCCTGCGTTCATCCGGGCACAAGGTTTATTTCCATACACAAGTTTTTAGAAATGTTATTTCACTTACAAGGCAACCTGAGGAATTGAATATTGCTTCCCTTATATAAGAGCAGTACAAATTTATCAGGAAAGGTGCAAGAAATACAGTTTGTGATCCATGTGCACCCATGAAGGACACGGACAACATTATGTGAAAGGCTTGGTATTGTTTCTCTAATGTTTTTCACATGCAATGGGACTAGCATTGGAAAGGAAAAAAAACCTTTTTTTGAGACTACAAGAGATACATTCTTGTTTTTTCTCCTTTCTTCGAAATCAGCTGCCCTTATGAACCATCTGTTCACAAGAGATTTGAACTGTGAGCAGAGAAGCTTCCCTAAGCCTGAGCTGCAGGGAAGGGAGAGCAGCGCTCGCTTCACCGCGCACGCACACAGGCACAGACTGCTTAAAGGAAGAGTTCTTTAGCACTAATGTGATAGCATTTTGGGGGAAAATGACATCAAGTCAGTGAAACAAAGCCACGTGGCACGTATGTAATGTCCTTCATGCTCCTACACAAAAATTCCTTTGGGAACAAAATGAAGAAAATATAGTCCAATACCTGCATCATGCAAAAGCGCTATCTGAAACCAACAAGTGTGAGGTATGTCGAGCCTTAAGCTTTCAGGGCAAGATGAATGCTGTGGGCCTGGATCACCTGCTCCAAAAGCATGATTCCGGCCTCTCCTGCACAGCCAAGACCTTCTCAGTTGGGATGCACATGAGGGCCGGAGCAAAGGCTGCAATGCACAGGCCCCAGCACTAGGCCACCATTAACTGCAGGCCCAGTCTGGCTCCCCAGCAGCTCCCCGGCACACCAAACCCACCCCCCGTCTGCACGGGACACGTGTGTCCCCCACGCACTGCAGGTGCCGTCCCCCCAACCACCCACCCATCGGCATCTCCCTATCCGGTTTTTCTTCATCTCTCTCCTTACTTGCATTGCCTAAAACAGCCATCTCACTGCTAGCCACAGGCCTGGGCTGCACGGACACTCGCCAGCACACAGCTTAAAAATCACGGAAGATTTTAAGAAATTTCTTAGCAGGCAAGACRTATTTTGGGTCATTTTCCTGTTTTCCTTTGTAAGTATGCATGTCCCTAGTTATTTGTTTTTAATAAAAACTGAGCTGCTCTCATATTCATCTTAAAATAAGATGCTACTACTTTCATTAAAAAAAACAAATAGAAAAATCACATATCATAATGCTCCCCCCTCAAAAAAAAAAAAAAAAAACGCACGAGCGGCCAATATCCTTGTTAAATTTACAAAACCTTCTTATTGTTTTAGCAATATCTGCATTTTCTCTTGTGCTATAAGGATTACTCGAGCTTTTGCACATCACATACTAAGCAGTCCAGAGGAGAAGGCCTGGCTCAGTGGGAAGCTCTAAATGCCACTTAGTGCTCTGGCTTCACGACACCAGTGCAACCCCTGCAGCACTGGAGCTGAAAAACAGAGACGTGGGGAACTCTGGATTTGCTGTACAACAGACAAAACTATTCAGAGTCGCACAAACAATATTTTGTCCAACAACTTTTTTTCCAGGGGGGATAAGGAATGGGTATTTAGGCACAGTCACTGCCTAAATAGTAAAGTACTTTCTGCTGTGCCTGGGCTTGATTCAGCACCAAGCTATACAACAGAAAACACAGAAGCTGAAGATGCATGTTTTACTGGCCATACATACAGCCTCCAGGAGCCAGGACCTTCCCCTGCAACGACACTTCACAAACTGTGTCTAAAAGTGCCAGCATTAGCTTATTAAAGTGCCAAAAATATTATGATTCCATCCTCCTACTCACACCAACTTGTATAAGCAAGACTGAGCTGGAAAACTGCATTCTCATTCTGGAGACAATTTTGGTCATCTGTTAGCAATCAGAATGAGAACATTTCTTGAAAATTTCATATAAAATTTATGAAAAATAGATTATGTATTGTATCTTTCTGCTTCACTTTTGTCTGACTCATTAAATAGCTATCTCATCACACTACCTGAAAAAAATAATATATATTTTAGGATACATCTTCATATTAGATAACACTCAAGTTTTTCCTTGCTCAGAAGAAAATAATCACTTTACAATTTAAGCTAGACATTCAAGTTTCCGCAAAGCTACTTTCTCAGCGGGAAAGCTTTCTGTGAGAGTGTTCCAACCAGCTGTGTTTTAAGGTCTCAATAGGTTCTTCTATGTGGAAAGAACTTCTGTTTTCGTCTTTCAGTCAAATTTCAGATGCATCTTTTCAGTTTTCAAAGTTAATTTTAGGACAAGACTATTACTTCTCTACAGGGAATTTTTAATTTTAATTAACCTGAGATGAATAAAAAAAGACTACAGTCTATCTCAACTGTGTATAAGAAAACAGTGCACAAATTCACTCTGTGCAAATTGCAGGCACTTCTTAGAAAAGACCTATTAAAAATACCTGCATGACTCAGAACTGCAGCCAGTCCTTAAGGCACACCTTGCTGCACTTATAGATCCCTGGAAACCAGGCAGCACAAAACAAAGCTTTGCCCTTCGTCAGCGATTTGGGTGCATCAGTCTCACCCAGGAGGCACGTGGCAGTGTGTCTGACTGCTACTACTGCTTTCCCTCTCCTCACAGCAGGGCATTAGCAAAGGCTGAGGCACAGGTAGCTTCATAGCAGCATTGAGCACCTGCAGATCTTACAGCATTTAGTTAGAATTTTAGCACGGGACGTTTTATATGAATTCGCAGGTCTGGGGATGGCACAATATTTCCTCCACAGGCCAGGGAGCAAAGGCATTAACTCCAGCACTACTGCCACTGGGATCCAGGAGCAGAGGTGGCTCCCTAGCCTGCTCGGGCCAAGCCCAGCAATGCCACTTCTGCTCCTAGCCAAAAGATCCGAGTGATGGGCAGATTTGTCCCTTCTCTTCCTTACTGCTTGCAATTCAGGAATGAAGCTGTTCTGATGGGTCCTTATTCTGTGAGATGCAAAGCAAACAGCAGAAGTTTATGATGCAGATGCCTGCTAAGTCTTATAGGAAACAAAGGAGCAGCTCTACAAAACTCTAGGTAAAGAAAGGATTGGACTACATACATTAAACCAGAGATCAACGACTAATACTAACATAGATAATACAAAGGTTATAAGAGTACATAGTGCCATTCTGTCCGAACGCCACTATTAAGGGGCATTGAACAACTCCCCTTAAGCTCCAAGATGGCAAGGGGGGTTACTTCATACCAGTCTGATGAACAAATGTAGGATTTCACACCTGTAAGGAAAGCTGCATACCAAATGCAATCATTTCTTACAGAAAAAGCACAACCAAGCACAAAATTGAGTGAAATGTCTTGATGTAAGCTTCCGTGTATGATGAACAAAAATAAATTCAAATCCTTCCCTTGACAGAGCAGATCACATGTAATAGACCAATGATTTGGCAAGAGTTTCTTTCTTATCTGTTCACAGGTGTAGCTGTAAAAAAAAAAACTAACACTTCTCTGAAAAGTGGTTTAACAAGACAACAAAGGAATAATTATTGCTATTGCGCTCCTGTACAACAGGAAAACAAAGGAAGAAGTTTAAGCAAGTTTAATGCAGAGAAACACTGGGCTGCAACCTGCATTAAAGCAGATTTTCAATTTATCCACTGTATGAACATAATTCAGTGTTTTGACTGGAAAATTTCAATTCACTAAAATTTCTGGCCCATAAATGGAAGTTTTGCACTCTGCATGCCTTTGTACTAACAAAAGTTTCACCTGTTAAGACTGGTACCAGAACTTGAAAATGTCAAGTGAAAACACACAACTAAGACATTTACGTATGCTAAAGAAGTCACTGACATTTTATTCTGCTGCTTTTCTCCCATTTCCATAAAAAGCCTGCCAAATTAGAAATAGAAAATCAAAAGCAAACACAATTCATAAAAGGTTTGATCGAAGTCCAACAGATTCCAGAATTAAAGCACTTCCCAACAACATCKATGGAAAGTGATTCCTATACTAAGGTTGATTACTGAACCACATCACATTCTCATATGTCACTTCTGCTTGGGATCTGACATTAGTGAATGTATTGAAATATCACTAGAAAAACTATATTTGAAGAAGTGCTGTGCTGGACACAATTGAGTCTTTCTCACAACAATCCAAACTTCATTTGATATTTAGCCCAACTCACCATCTATTAAGTTTAGAGCAAACTTAGCCAAATAAGTTAAAATTTATGTAATGAAACCAACTTCATGGGAAATTTGCTATCCTATGTAATACTAATCACCTTCACAGAGCAACAGCTAACTTCATACTCAGATACAGGAGGTTTTTTTCTTATGTTTTTATAATTTCAGTATYCTCCTCACCTTTTACATTCATCCATGTGTCACTTGCATAGCCATATATTTCATTCTTCCAAATGAAATGAAATTGTATTTTTCTTTCCATCAAGAATCAAGCACCTGAAGTTCCCCTTAAGTACCTAGCTCTGAAATAATGTTTTCCAAATCATTTCTTCCTCACTACAGAGATTTACTTCTGGTGAACTGCAACAACTTGAACAGCAGGCTCCACATCTGGGTTTTTGTAGGTAATTAGTAGATTGGATATTGAGCAGAAGTGGGTCACACTACACCCTTATTCAGAGATGGTTCAATATAATGGATTTCAGCATAGGCAATGCTCAAAGTGAATAACGTGACAGCTGCCAAGAGAGCATGACCAAAATCATGTGCCAAAATYATGCATTCGATCTATCCAGGACCGCTGCTTTTTCCCTAACAGTGCCAAGTTTTGGGGGCAGCTTCTGCATTCGCACGCTTGGACACATGGTACYAAATCCACCCGTTCTGCTCCAAGCAGGACCCCATCACCCACCCATGAGTCCTACAAAAAGTAACTGCAAACTCTCGATGAAGGCTTTCCAACTTGCTAGCATAACCTCACAGGTAGATCAAGCAAGATGCAGAKCCCACGTGCAAACAGCAGTGGGATACTGGAAGACAAGACAGGAATCCACAAGTAAAGTTCTTCACAATTTTGATGAAGCCAATGAAGTTAAAAAGAGAAATCGTTCTGGAGACTTTGTTGGGGAAACATAATAAACTTAAGCCCTTTCTCCCAGCAAAGAATTGACATAAAATTATCACATACCGAATGAGATTTGCTCCCAGACCATGAGAAACACCCCCAAAATATCAGTCTAACTCTTCTCTCAGAGGAATGTATTGGTTGCTGCCTACAGCTCATCTTGCAACTTTCCTGTTTTCAAGTTCAGATTATTTTGAAGACTGTTTGCTATACATGGAAATTAAAGATATTGATTTTTTTTCTATTAACAATGCATAGAAAAACAGATATCTACCAAATAGGAAGATATCGTAATAAAGGATTATAATACACGAAATTTTACTATTTCAAAGGTTAACCATTTTCCCCCCTAAAAGATAAACTTACTCCAGTACACTGCTACAGAAAGATTGTGACAACTTGATATTTGTACACACACACACACACACCCCTATTCTGTCACTTATAGATGGCTTTGAGGTAATTATCAAAGCATATTCAAATAAATGAGTAGGGACATATTAAGATGTTGAGCTCAACTTGGTTATACCATCACTTATGCACTAAGTAACACAACACCTTGTTCACCGGTATGTGCACAGTGTCAAAAGCCACTGTGTAAGCCAGGACTGGCACTGTCCAGTCAGGATGAACAAGCTTTCAGACTGACTGGATTTCAGGGTTCTTAGTTACAGCTTAATTGCCTAACATTTGACTGTTCTTGCGCTGAAGACAAACCTAATTTTACCCTTTCTCCCCTAACTTCTACAAGACAAAAGGTTAAAACATACGGGGAGGAGGGGAGGAGGCAGCGTGCCTTCCAGGTCATCAACTGCAATTTCAGGACAATAACACTGAGCCTTAGACCAAACCCTAGAGCTGCACAGAGACAGAGTGAATCATTTAAAAATCTATAAACCTGTGATTTAACAAACCACTAACTAAAAGGAGGCATCTGATTATATAAAATTGCCAAGTGAATGCCAAGAATGCTATTATGGTTTCCAATCATTTACTGCCTACACTTCACTCCAGAAGCCATTCCTGCTTTTTTATGTTCTCCTAGCAGCTCCAAGGTCTAGCCAGCATGGAGCCTGGGAAAAATGTGAGCAAGGAGAAGTGAGGAGGGAGTGCGAGGGGGAAAACCACTCCTTCAATATTCTCAAATTTTACAGATCAAGATGCAAGATAATTTACCAGTGTGAAGGACCAACATCTATAATGAGAAATAAACAGTTCAAGGCAGAATCCATTACATTTCATTGGCCAGTAAAGCTTGGAAGGCAAAGGCAGCCAAATAACAAAAGGTAACAGGCTTACAATCTTTTTAGTTTGACTAAACTAGCATGTTAACAATGCTTAATATTCATTGCTCATTAATATCAATGTTAGTAAAACCTGGATAAGAAACTAAAATTTAAATAAAAWTAGCTTTCAATATACTGTTACTAAAACCATCCACAAAACGCTTTTAGATGTGGCCAGGATGCAGCAAGTCTGCCAGTCTGTAAAACAAATTATGAGGACATGAATTGGGCCTGGAAGTTGTGATGTGCAATATAAAGTATACATACACACATGCATAATAAAGTAGACATGAAGGCAGGAATAAGAGTTCAGGTGCATATGACTGCACAGCTGACTGTCTGTGCATCTTGTGTCACAGAGCACAGCGGGTGCAGAGCCTTGGGTGGCAGTGCCCGGACAGTGTCCCCAGACAGTCATTCTGGCTTTAGTCTATGTACTTCATCTTGTATCAAGCTCACTAGGAATAAAGGTGCATGGTAGTTTCAGTTGAATCCTCACTCATCTCACTTCAAGCTTCATCTCCTGCAGCCTTTCGCACTTCGCCTTGGCACTTAAATAACAGGAGGCAGATACAATTAGACACCATGTGCCAGCTTGGTACTTCTGAATATCATAACTCATCTATCCAAAGCTRAGGGCACAAGTGTTCTCCTTTCAGTTTCTGACCTCTATGCTGGATGAATGGAACATACTGTAACTCAAGAGAATGAACAGAAGACCCACTAAAATGAATCCTTATTTGACAAACATGCAGAATCAACTCACCAATTCTTGCTCTGCCAGCAAGTCAAACACTGGAATCAGATTCTACACAAGACAATTTTGTAGCTTTACAGACAGTACTATCTTGTAGACAATAAAGAAATTCGGTCCAAAATGGTTGGGACTTAGATCTCAGATACAAGGTTCACCCCCCAAAAAATCCTCTATATTGTGAGAGGCTTTAAAGCAGTGCAAGAACTACGTAAAGGGATGTAAAAYGATGGAGGACGATTATGCCAGTTAGTGCTCACAGACAAACAGGAGGAAAGTGCAGCAATCTCACAGGAGCTCTGCAGAGGTASGCCAGGACATTGTCCCTGCTTTGTGGACAGCCCCCAGTGCCCCGTGCAGGCCTGCACGGGGCGGGCAGGACAGCGGGGCCGCAGGCTGCCCGCGCTGCCGCCGCTCAGGGTGCACAAGGGCGCCCCAATTCTGCACTCGCCTCTTCCCCCAGCTCTGCCCCTGTGCTCTGTTGCTGAGCCAGGCTGATCTCTGTGTCTCGACTACCTGGTGTGAATTCCGTTGCAAATAAGCTCTTCTCCTGTTGCTTAATGCAARGCCAACAAAAACGCCAGCACTTGATTCCCCACTGTTCTCAGCTGCTGTTCTGGGGAGCAATACGAGTCAAAGAGCTCACTTCCCAAAGGACAAGCACATCACTCGCCAGATTTTTCTCAGACTTTATGGATCCACTGAAATAAAGGAGATGGTGAGGGAGGAGAAGCAAGCAAAACGAACAATGAAATAGCATATATTTTGCACCTTTATATCTTTCATGAGCAGAAGTATCCTGTCTTGAACTGACCCACTATATAAGTGGCCATTATATTTCATACAGCCAACTGCTGCTTGATCAATTCTCTTTTGTTAAAGCTTACCTTTCACTTCTGACACAAGAACCCATCAATTCTCATCGCCTTTTGCTCAAATGGCTAGTCGCATTATCTGAGTGACAGATAAGGTAAAGATGAACCTTAGCCAATGTACACAAACCAGCCCTAACAGGGACCTGGCAGTACAGAACTTAATACGTATTAGCCACTATTTCTGCAGCTTCTTGATGATGGCGCTGCGCCATCCATGATGAACTACAAGCTGCCTGCAGGTTCTGCTCATGGATAAAGCCAGAAACACATCCAGGAGTCAAAGGATTACTAACAGCTGAAAAACAAAACAAGCAATGAAAGAAGTCACCGGACCACACTCCAGCTCTACTGAAACGATATGCACAAAAATCCCTTTAGGGAATTATTTTTAGTATTTTGACTCCCTAACATCTAAGTATTAGCTACTTTAGGAATACTCTGGTTTACTCAGGGCAAGTATGCTCCACAAATACACATGTGAGTATGTGCATATATGAATGTGTGCTTGTTTAAAACTAACCAATTGATGCCTGTAATTAAAAATTACAAGGATTTAAATATATGAAACAAAACTATAGTTTGCTTACTCTAAGGAGAGAGACCTTGAGGGTACTGACCAGGCCCCCATCAAGCCTGTCTTCTCGCAGAGACAACACGCATGAGGTGCAAGCAGGCTAGTGGGCGTCGCTTGCTCCTGTCTCTTCTGGGCAGGTCCAAAATGCAGGAAAGGTCACTGGGAATCTGCCTCTCATCTCCCAGCAAGTTGTCTGTCTCGCTAATCGCATGCATTGGCCCTCTGAATTTTACACGCCCTACCAAGATAAACAATAAGAAATTCAAAGATTATAAGAGAAAAGTTCAATTCAGGTACTGTTCACTGGAAATACCAGCTTGTAAGGGTAATTCAAAGCAGTTCTCAAATGCAAAACACCTCACCATCCCTTCTCCTCTCTGTCCAATCTTTTTTCCTCCAACAAAACATCTTCCAGTTACTACAGATCATCTGCATTTTTTCTGCTTTGCTTTATCTGTGACCTTTTTGTGGTTTTGTGGTTTGTCTCTACACCTTTGCATATACTATGACTAACCTATTCCTCCAGCGCTATTCACTAGAGCCCCAGTGGAAGCTAGGATAATTCCCTTGGTCTTCGCATCCCTTGGGGAAAGCTTAGGGCAGAAGGTGCATGGCACTGCTCATGACACATCACTTGATATGCAAAACCCTCACTGCAGAGTTGCCAAGCAGTTTTAGAAATGGGGAAATCCATGGTCTGCATAAGACTGCAAAACAACCTTAAAAATTGTAACAGCATCCATACCCATGCAAAGTACTACTCAGAAATTCAGAGCAGGGTTGAAAAGGCAGGACTAAGGAAAGCAGATATCTGGCATCAGCTGGAGGCGCCTGTGAGTCAGTATCTGCAACACATGCACAGCATAACGAGGATTGCACCAGCAGCAAAGAGCAGGCTGGATGCCACCACTAGGCATCTGCAACTGCATCGCCCCTTTGCTGTTCCCRATTGCAAGGAATTTCATAGGAACATAGAATCCTTAAGGTTGGAAGGGACCTTTAGAGATCATCTAGTCCAATGCCCTACGCTGTCCACGCAGAGTCACCTACAGCATGTGGCACAGGATTGTGTCCAAGCGGGTTGCGAAGATCTCCAGAGAAGGAGACTCCACAACCTCTCCTGGCAGCAATTTAGGGTAAAGCGTCATCATATTAGGCATATTTGACCTAAAAGCAGACTGCAGAAGCTTCACCATCRTTTTTCTAAAAGAAAACCATTTCTGATAAATCTCAAAGGACATGAACAGSTACAGGAGCAAGGTAATTGTTGCAGTAAACAACAAAGCTATCATCACCTACAAGGATCACACACCACAACCACTGCTGCTGAGCCTGATCAACACGTGCTCAAAAGGCACAGACCGAGCTACCTCGGGCAAACTGCCCTGTATGTTTTGCACATCCTTAGTCTACAGCCAGAGCTAACCAGAGCTCACATACAGGAATTGGTAGGAGTTATGGCTGGATTCAGCCAGGTGACACAAGATGGAGGTCCAAGATAGGAACAAATCCTCTAACGTTCACGCTGGATCCGTTCAGCATTTCCCCTCTGACCCGATGGAGCTCCACGTGCCTGCAGAGCCCTGGATGCAGCAGCAGGACTTCCTGAGGAGCACGCTGCATTTGCTCAGCTGGGAGCTCGGCTTCGAGGACACATCACCAGCCCCTGGAAGGCAAGGGAAGCAAAGGCTGCTCCTTTAAAAGGTTCGCCATACCACAGCCCACAAGCAAACACCACAGCTTCCCTAGAGAAAGCCAGGGATTCGTTTTCTCAGAATTCATGTAATACACAGCGTACTGCCAACCTCCAAGCATTCAAAGAAAGCTCTAAAAGCTCAAGAGTCTGGTAACACACATGGCAATTTGGCTGAGGCTGCATATTAAGAGCTCAGTCTTCAAACATCCAAGGGCAAAGAACATCCATGAAGAGCACAAGTGTTACAAAATGAAACGTTAGTTTTGATCTGTAATATGCAGTAAGGTCTCCTTGAAAGTTGTCTTACAGCTTGATATGTAGGAGGCATCTACGAGCTAAAATGCTTTTCTCAAATATTTGAAACTTTGCTTGAAATACCCTGTTCCTGATGTGAACGCTGAAAGAGTTTGCACAGCTGGACAGTTTTGAGCAATACCACTGAACACACGAAGAACCTACAAGACTTAGAGAACTGGTCTTCCATGATGAGGTGCACACTGGACTGCTGCCATCGCTGGTTCTATGTTTACCAAGTGAGAGCTCTGGAAAGCAACAAATCTGAGCTGCTCACAACAACTGAGCAGAACCCACCCACGTTCCACCCAAATCTGCATTTGCCAGAGAGACAGGCCTGGGCTGTGCATCTGAACACAGGATGGGTATCAGATACCAACCTGAGCCGYGGAGAGCCCTTACTGCCTGCCAGACCTCTGCACATGGGTCTTGAAACTAGTAACAATCTCATCTAGTCACATACAAACCAAATCATTTGTATTGCTCCAGTTAAAAATGAGACCCTGGAAATCACACTTTTTACCTAAACCTTTTTTGGTTTGTTTGTTTTTT
>NW_020454983.1:1055578-1139714 GCF_003342845.1 Nothoprocta perdicaria
CTTCCTCTACTGAGTTTATAAATTATTGTCTATACTACAATGCAGTCTTGGATTTGTTTTGTCAGCTTATTTTTTCAAGATTATTTTTTACTGTAGCCTAAGTATTATCTCAAGCAGCTTTGAACTTGCACTATTAGCTATACGTATTAATACATGAGTTAAAGACAGGTAGTTACATCCATTTCAGTGAACTAAAATCAKCTCTGTGTGTATATACAAAACAAATACCCATTTTTTTTCCCCTCAATCAACAATTTAATTCTTATTTTATTTCTTCATGCTTATAATTCTACCGTTGGAAGCGCAATATTGGCCAACACACTATTGAAAGGCTATAGTWACAAAATGTTCTAGTACTTTGAATGAAAAACAGCATTATCATAAATTCATTTTGTAATATAAAACTTTAAAAGTACAAGACCAAGTATTTCTTTGCCCTTTGAGAAATCACTCACTCACTTTACATTCATAATCTCAAACAACAGATAAAGACCACAAAGTGTTAAACAAAACAGCATTTATATTATTTCTTAATTCTCTTTGTAAGGATAGCACTTCAATCACTCTCAAATATTACTGTGCTTCCTGTGCCAAGCAGCATTCCTGAACAAAAAGACTTTCCAAATTAAAGAAAACACAAAAACACTTGCATGCCTGGAAGAATACGTAGTCCACGGACAAGAACAGGGAAAGGAAATCATATGCAATTTAGCACTGATTTTTTTTTACCAGAGGGAAAAAAAAAAATAAAAGAACTGAAACTTTCTGCTCTAATCCACTTGGTATAATGAGAATTTATCCGAGGCCCTAGTCCTATCAATCCTATCAACCAGTCCTGTTGACTGGTTGACTCTGTCCTGCCGCATTTCCCTTCCTTCTGCCCCAGTTTTGGTTCCTTTCATTAAGTGACTGTCCTTGGGCTGGAGGCTGTGCTGGGCTCTGTAGCCATGCAGCCCTGGCAGGAAATAGCTTCCATTGCTTCAAGATGCTCTCCAGAGCTTTTCCTCCCATGCAGTTACTTCCCAGAAAATATATACACCACTGGGTTGAAGGGGCAAGACAGTTTTTCTTGCAAAGGAAACCAGGACTCTCCTTTACTGGAGTGAGAGGACATGCAGACAGATGGCATAACCCAGCAAACAGCACTGTTCTCCAACACAGGGACAATTTTTGTTGCAAGGGGTGTGTGTACGCGCACACATATGTATGACTGGCAAAATTGAGAAGAAGTAAACACTACTCAGAGCATAAGCATGTGCACACATGCATATAAAAGAAAAAAAAAACACAAGAAAAAAATCATACTTTGGATACTAGCAGCACAGCCCCAGCATGACACTGCCTCACACGGCTAACACTGAGCCTGGGAGAATGTCTCATGCTGGAGTACATTCCCAGCATTTGCTTATTTAGCGCTTTTTTTCCTTTTTTTTTTTTTTTTAATGGTGCTTTCTGAAGATGACTATCATCTAAAAGGATTATAATTACGCTGCAAAACATTATGGACTTTACCTAAACACTATACATACATAGCTTTGTTTATCTTTACCCTCCTGTTGTACAAGCCCAATTAGTTACACYAGGCACCCCAGTACAACAGGACCGTTTCCTATGCGGTTTCTTGGGCTAAATACCTCTGTGACAGTTTCTTGGCAAGAGCTGCAGCAGGGAGGTTAACATATGTTAAGGGTACATCCAGCAGGCGTTCCTGGTTAGGCCGCTATAAACAGGAAGCATCGCAGCAGCGTTTCCTGCGCTCGCCGCCGCGAGCCGGCCCCGCAGGCTCAAGTCCCGCTGCAGCGGCACGGAGCACCGCCACAGGAAAGGGCCTTGGAACTGATTCGTACCCAGATCCACGCGCTCATCAGGGGGGCCAAGCCGTAATCTGGCCCTTCAGACTTCTTCCTTTGGGAGAAAAATGTTAAATCGCGGATTGAAAGGGGTAAAAAGAAATGCTGCTTAGAGTATGTGAGTAAATACAAAATCCTTTCCCTTTCCACCTCAGCAGCTGGCTTGGAGCCGTCCTTCCCCATTCCCGCACAGTGGCTCGTGGGAGCAGGAGAGGGAAGAAGGCTACGAGAGGAAGGCTTGGAGGCTCCGGGCGACCAGAGCTGCCCAGGCCTCTTCGGCTGCCTGGAGGAAGGCAGGTGGCTGAAGGAGGAGGGGAAGCAGGCCCTCAGCCCCGTATACCATCATTAAAACCATCTGCTGATTTTCCCAGTCCTAAATCCCTGGAAACAGCAGTAAGCCCTTCCCACAGTCCCATACAAATAAACCTCSATGTCCCTTTCTTTACCATCCATATACCATCTGCACAAACTCACCTCCCATCCTCTTGGTGTTGGCTGCCACACACCAAGAGACACTTGCACTAGGGCTCCTGTCCCCCAAATCCCTACTGCCCCATTCCTAACCATCTTTCTCTAACCCCAGTCAATGTTTTCTCTGCTTACTCTTCTTCCACTTCAAAATTCCATTTTATCACCCAAAGGCAAGAAACCTTGAACTAGCTTAGGGTCTAATCTTTTGAGACCGGAATCTGCGGATGAGGCCCCATGCGTTTCTGGCAGAAGGCAACGATAAATAATCAGATGTGTACCAAGATGAAAATAAAAAACATAGAAATAAAAATACTTTTAAAGTGTGCTAATCTGCATGCCTGGAATACCTAGGAGTGATAGTCTGTGACTAAAGTGTACTAAATATTGTGTCAGAGAGATCCCATCAATATAAAATGAAAACGAAGATAACAATAACAAAACCAAACCCAAATTGAATTAATACTGCTGCCAGTATAACAGGGAGTGATCGCAGTGTTTTTTTTTTTTTTTTCCCGCTAAGCAAAGAAAAGAAAAAAAAAGGCAATTTTGAAGGAGGATTTGAAGGAGGATAAGAAGATACTTTTGTAGGTATTTATGGAGACCTCCTCAGAACAAGGAGGAAAACATGGAAAAAAAAAACCAGAAACCAGCACTGGGCTGGCCTAACACTGGCCATCAGAATCAAAATTGGCTATTTCCACTGGCTTTCCCATGACTCTCAACTTCCGTCTCCCTTCTTAGTCCAAAAAAATTCTGACCAGAACTTTACAAAAATAAATTCCGTCAGTCCTTCCTTATAAATTGCAATTTGTGTTCACATGTATGAACTGTACATAAACTCATTTCCATCAGAAACACTTTCATCCCATTCCAGCTACTCATACCCATCTCTACACCATTACAAGCATTGTGCAGCCATCTGCTTAACTGGACCTGAGCTAAAACCACCAACTCTTTAGGGAAGGAGATGGAGGAGAAGGTTATTTTAATAAGCTGTGCTARCATTCTCTGCATAGTCTCACATGCAAACCCTGCTCACCCAGCAGGTCCAGTGCAGATTGTCTTCAAGGAGAGGAAGGGGGAAGAATGCCAAGAAACAGGCTCCTCTTCCCCCAACACACAGGTTCGTATTTTTTGACCCTGTTGGGTCTACACAGAGTGGAGGCTGCAGACCCCTCATCTCCACCCAAAGACCACCACCAGAAACATCCCTAAATCTGCTGTCCGATCAGAGGGCAGCCAGCAGACAGGGATAACCCTGAGCTGCTGCCTCTTCCGTGCTGCAGCCTACTGAGGTGCAGGGAGACTTTGGGACCAAGGCTGAGAATAGCAGCTTAGATCCCATAGCCACTTTTCAATTATTCAGCTCCACTGAACACCCCCATCCTCCTTAGCCACACTCCTATTATTCCCGAATTCCCTATTTTTCCCCTCCAGCTGCCAATTAGTAACTTGTTTTTCTCCTCTTCCTCAACCTGGAAAAATGTAATTGGCTTGTTCTTTCCCCCAAATCTGTTCCTTTGCCTCACCATCTACACAAGTACTTGTTTGTTTTTAACCTTTTTTTAAAAAAGAAATCTCCTCAGTCTCCTGTTCATTGCTCCCTACACCCCCATTCCTCCTTGAGTTTTCTCCAGCTCCTCTCTGCAAACCTGTCTCTTGCTGCTTCTTTTGCTCACTTCTGTCACAAACAACTTGCGAACAGAATGTTCCACTGTATTTTCCTGGAAGCATTTTATGATCTGCTCTCAAGAGAGCAGATCTTGCATCTCACAAGAATGACTACTTGTGCCAAAACGAATAGTTCTAGGAGGCTGGACAAAACACATTTACTGATAACTTCAGGCTTAGATCAGATACACTGTTCAATGAAAAGCATTCACTCCTTGTGAAGGAGTGAACTCTTTCTGGGAGACATGACAGAGATAATGCTGCTTCTCCCTTGGATACTGATAGGATATAAACTGATACAAACAAAAGAAAAAATTTATTTCAGGTCACTGAATGGTCTGATCATTGACAGCTCTTTTTTCTGCAGTAATAATTAAAAATTAGAGAGAGATGATACCTTTTGATTCCACTGATATTGCAAAAGGCATAGAAACACCACTGCCAATGTTTCTCCGAAATSCAGTTAGTAAGTGGGACAGCTCTTCCGCACTTCACTCAAGCAGAGCTTTGGCCACACGAAGGCAGCTCCACAGCACGTGCATGACAGGCCCGGCGAGCACTAGCAACTTCCTTGGCTGTTTGGAACCTGTGTTGGGAAACAGGAGAGTGAAAACAGCCACAACAACCCCAGGAGGGTGGGTGGGCCCACACGGGCCTGAGACGGCCCCACCRCAGCCCTGCGTGTGGAGAAGCTGTGAGGGAGCTCGGTGAGCTGGCGGCACCGCCGTCCTGCGCGCCCTYCCCGCCACCACGCCACGCTGCCAGCGCCCGGTCACGATCATCGCRACTTGCGCTGCAAACAGAGATCCGGCCCTGCTTCGCTGAAGGATTCCCAGCTGCCTTCTCTGTTTTACAGAGATGTTTCCTTACACACACACTCTCTTGTCAGGCCTCTACCTCCCTGGAAAAGGCAGGAGACAGCTGAGAGAAAACTGGCGACACAGAGGACTGAACATCTTGCATTTRTTGCTTTCCATTCAGGAGCTGTTGCACCTTGTCTGGGAAACTGTATTAGTTAGTACTGTGTTGCATGGACTTGTATCTTCACTTGTGATGCAGATACTAAGCAGTTTTCATTAACTTCAGGAAAAAGAACTTTTGCTGAGCACCCAACACTCCCTCTCCCTATAATTTAACTGAAAGAAAAGAGTTGGCATCAAGTCATTGAAACACACTGAGAAGAAAGAAGGACCAGATACAGAAGGACCTCTCCTGAAAACTTCTATTGAGTMCAAGCCAGTATATAGAGTTCTAAAAAGCAAAATCATATTGGGGCAAAAGTTGATGTAGAAATCTTAAATACTGTTAACTTTATCATCTGATATTTGTGTCTTGAAACCCTAGACTCCATTAAATTTGTTTTGAAACAGTGTGTAAATAGAACCAGAATTCCAAAGGTTCATTCAGTTGGACTCCCAGTGAATACTTCTGTCAAGCTGCACTGACCCCAGGGTCTTTCACAGTTCCTCCGTAAAAAAGAAAATAAATTAAATTATTCTCCCAGATGGTGAGCCCAGCAACTCRCACCCTAATCCCCCAAGCTCACATCAGCCTATTCACAACACATCAAAGCACAGTTCTTTTTCATTCCCTAGAAAACATTCAAGCAAGTGGAAGAGCTAATACACTCTTTTTTGTCAATCAAAATGTAAAACATTAAAAGAGACATTTGAAGAGAGGCAAAAACAGTCTGCTTCTTACATAGGTAACACTCAATGATATATAAATTCTGAAGTTACTGTAACCTACTATTGCTGTTAATACTACACAGATAATGCTGTTAATACTACACACCAAAGGCAGATGGATTCATATGCAATTTTTGTAAAGACAAAGCCATAAAATTGCAGAGAGCAAATACATTGCAAGCTCTTTTTCTAACAGCTCCCCTGAAGTGCCTGCTGCACTGCAGCTAAAGGTTAACCCGGCCTGCCAGAAGGCTCAGGGCAGAAAGCACGTACTGCAAMCAGCGCTAAGAACCAGTGGCCCATCAACAAGATTGTTACAGCTAACTGGTTTTCACTCAGAAGCCTGTCCTTCCCTTCCTCTCCTCGCAGTGCCCTTCAGCAAGTTAGAGGCCAGGCTGTTCTTTTATTGGCATGTGTTATAAAGAACACTTGCAGGTAACGCGAACACACACATGCAAAGTGCGGTGCTACTGAATATTTATTGCTCTTGAGAAAGGAGATTTTTGTCACTCCAAAGAGCTCCAGAGCTCCAGGCTTTGCTGGAAAGAGATGCAAAGAGTTTTATAGCTAAGCAAACAGTTCATCCAAACTCACGTAACTGCAAATAGTAAGAGATCGGAGAGACTGCATCTCTCAGCAGCTTGAATCAAATATTTTAAGCATTCATGGTTCTGACTGTAGAAAAGCAGACTATTGAGCTTATATCACTATGCAGCAGCAGACATATGTAATGCAACGTATTTCTGATTAAAATAGCATTGTTATAAATGATGTCGCTAAATAGGTCACTAATTCTCCCATGCCTTTGAGAGAAAAAAACTGGTACTTACTGAAAATCTCAAAAAATCCACAATACTACTATTTTTTTAAGCACATGCTACATTCTCATTGCAAGAATAGTGTCATCAGCCTCCAACAAAATTGTTCCCAAGGGCCAGATCCCCGGCACAGTGAAGTTGATGGTTCACACTCACTATAACACGCCATGGAAAATGCTGTAAGGTGAAATAAAATAGAATCCCTTCACCACAATGCATTCATATGGAAAACTAGCAGAGCCTCCTTGCTCCTCCCTACTATCACACATTCCAAAAAAACAAACAGCAGTAACACCAGTTCCTCGCTTGCAGAGCTGAAATGCTTCCAGTATTTGAATGCTTCATTGGCTATGGTACCTCTCAATTATCTGCTAAGCTCTGAAAGGCAAAGCAGAGGCTTAATGAATGAACCAACAAGATTTCAAGGTACGGGCCGCTTCGGATGTATTTTGACAACATGCCCAGACTAAAAACATATGAAATTGGTGTAGACACTTGTGATGAAAATCTGTGAAGGATTTAATCAGTATAAAAACAAATATTTATTTGTTGGCTGGTAATATAACCTATAACCTATGCTATAAAAACTAATTCATGCACTCTGAATTTTTTAATTCATTTTCACCTTTTGCTATTCAGTATTTTTTTTTCTAGTTATAGTTCAAATGGAGAAAAGGCAGATAAAAAATATACAGGACACCTTCACATTAAATAACTGCTGACAAAATATAATCTTTTTTTTTTTTTTTTTTTTTTTACACTAGTATTAGGCTTTCTGGAAGGACTAGAAGAGAAACTGCAGTACCTTCAGGTAATCTGTAAAACCTTCATTTACTGGTGCCTTGCTTCTCAGTTAAGAAAAAAGATGCGTTAAAAACAGGAAAACCTGTGAATATGAAAGTGTTTACTCATACAGGTAACCCTTAACATACAAAGTAGTTGAATGGCTTACGCAGAAGCCCAGCTTTTCACTTAGAGCTCCAGTTAGTCTGGGTCAGGCCAGCAGAAACCTCTCCCAGTGACTGTAAAAGCTGATTGTGGTTGGTTTATCATCAGTCCGAAAGAAGTCAAGGCCAAAACAAGCACAGGTTGGAATTTCTTCTTATCTCCAGAGCTAGGTTCTTTAGCAAGAGCCTGTGGGGTTGGCATTGGTGGGACACTTGAAAGAATGTTAAGTGGAGGATGATTAAACCATCTAAAACAAGGAGAAGCCAGGGCTGGAAGTTTCATCCACCTGCAGAGCAGGAGGATCTGTACATAAGATGAAAATGCAGGGAACTTCTACCTGCTCACTAGCAAGGCACTGTAGCTGGGAGACCACTCCACAGTCATCCCCTACAAGACAAGTATTTTCCCCCTGCCTCTGGTTTTTCAGTCAATATTGATCGTTTTAGCATTGCCAAAGTCAGAGGTGAAAGCAAAAGTGCCTCAGAGGTGAAGCTCCTCAAATGGAAGAGCTCAGTTATTTAATAATCCCTCCATTGATCTGTCTCAAATTAGGCTGTGACTCTAAAAGCTGGGGAGTCTGACAAGCCACTCGGAGGGACAGCGCACGGCACATTAACATCAGAACTTAAAAAGGAAAATTTCTATCTGCTATTGCTTGTGCACATGCGCATAGGCAAAAAAGCAATCAGGCAGAGCGTGCTCGCTAACAGAAATCCAATGGCGAGCCAGGGCTGCTGAGGATTCCAGCTTCACAGGATCATTCCAGACAAAGGAAAGTACACGGGTTAGAAACAAAAACAAATCCATATGCTGCCTAAGGGAGGAGAGCTAAGCAAACACACAGCAATACATTAAGATSTTTTCCTCTCCTAACAGTCCAGCACTCATCCAAGCCAACCAGAAAGTACTGCCCTGTTACTCAGTGTAAGGCTTTCCCCTGAGAAGTAAAAAAAAAAAAAAAAAAAAAAAAAATTGTACAAAGCTTCTAAAAATTCAAAATTCTTGCTCCAAAATAACCTTCTATGACTCAATAGTTTTACAGGAGGCAAAGAAGAATGTTCTTACGTCTCAGGACTGCTCACCCCACAGTCTCAGGAGAGCTGGGGAAGAGGATCTGCCTTCTCCCACAGYAGTTCTCAAGTTTGGATACTCGTATACCAAACACCCTTGGCTTTATCTGACTRCTGTCCTTCAAACCACACTGAACCGACAGCAGAGCCTAGTCTGGAGATTCTGCTGACAGACTGATATCCAAGAATATCARCATGCCATGGGAGGGAATCTGCTTTCTAATATTCAAGAAAAAATATATAAACATCTATTTTTATACATGTGTATATTGAGCAAGTTCCAGCTTGCGTGCCACCTTTCTGAACCTTGAGTTCTTTGGGCAGGGCTCTCCYGGTCTTGCTTCAACACTTTACTTTTTAAATGGCTTTCCATCCTAGTTGACCACACCCCATCTCGGTATAACAACTCCAAGGGAAATCCCTTAGTGTGTTTGGGGAAAATCAGCACCAACACAGCATGGCAACTATTTATTTTCACCTGCAAAATAGTTTTTCTGCTTCAACATATATTGAACTTGCATAGCTTAGCTGGGTAACTTTGAATCCACTACAAATAGCAAATAAAAATGGTTATTCACAGAAGAGAAGTTTCACAGCCTGTTTTCTCTTCCTTTATACCTCAATTAATCAGGAGAGCACCAGCAAGAAGAAACATATCCCAGATATACCTGAAAAGCAGCCATTAGCCTACTGCGCACCGCCAAAAAGATGGATATTAAATCCACAGACTGCATCCAAATTCTTGGGCATGGTAGGTTTTCATTAAGAAATAGGTAATTTAAATTCAYATGAAACAGTAGTAAAAAAATGTAAGCAATATGAAGTCTAATAGATGCTAGACCATGGAAAGGTAACAGAACCAAGTCTCAGCTCTGGCAGCCGACAGATGGGCCTCTAATGACAGAATTAGAGCCCCCTCTCAAGACTGAGCTCTTCCAAAGCACTGCATTACACAGACATTGAAACTCAAAGGCCATCAAAACATAACTCGAGAGGTATACCTTAATTATCTATTAATTGAGATCCATACCCATCACTCCCAAACAAGATTTTTAAGTGCCCTTAGCTGTAATAAGAAATCAATGATTTGGTGAGATTTTTTTTGTCCATATTTACATATTCACATTGCACTTAGTGAATAGCCCTGCTGAGAGCCAGATAACCTGTCCAAAAAGAGAAGGAAATGGAACGTTGTTGCGAGTGTCAGAGTGAGGCASCACTGCCAAGCAGCCCTTCCAGAAACACAGCAGTGCCTTGGTACTAGCAATGGAAAAATCCCAAATGGCTTTAGGGGAATTACCACTCCTAAATCTGCTACTTGGTCTCTCATCCTCCTCACTGATAAAAAATGTGCCCAAAATGTTGGTTTCTTAATTTCTCTATCCCAATACTCAGATTTGAAGAGAGTTATCTCTCTTCAAATGCTACTAAACACAAATATGCAGGTGAAGCTGCAATCTARGGTTGAAGAGCAGTTTTTAAAACTATTTTTACAGAGATTTTGGTTTCTTCATTTTCTTAGCTTTCACTAAACAGAATAATGGCGAGMTACAAAGGATTATAGTTTCATAATGCACAAAAGCTGATTAGAAACCATGCCAGTTTGTAAGCTGCAGTGTCCCAGAAACAGCAACTACCATCTYTCACTTTTATAAGATGAATTCTGTAACCTGACTCTGAATTTCCCTTAAGATATGCATAATTTATTACATTTACTATGCCGATTTCCCACATATATAGCAAAATTCTATAACGTACTCTACCGCACCTTGAGTAACACTGTCATAAAATTTCATTTTCTGTTTAAGGAAAAAGATASTCAATAGAGAAATCACATTATAATGACAGCTTTCTGGTCAAGAATGTCTCCAAGGGCATTCTTAGGAGCAAAAAAGCTTTCTTTATAGACAACAATAGATTTCTACCATGTTTTTCTGCTTCCAAATTAACATACCCAGAAAAAAAGATCCGAATTCTGTGACCAACCACTTCGCACTCCAAGATCCATCCACTTGCAGACCACAGAGGGAAGGAAGGTGCAAATGAGAATCTAACTTGAAGAGTGGTCCATCTCATTCTTCCCAGCACTTTTACTGGCAGTGATATTGAGGGAAAGGAAAAGGATTCAGCTGTTTTTTAAGATTTTCAATTCATACCAGAAGGATGACAATAAACAGAAATAGTCCTGTTTTTTTCCAAGTACATTTACTGAATTAATAGGTGATAAAAATGAAAGAGAACCATATTATGCCATTCTTCTGTAGAAAAATAACCCCTAAAAATATTTTTTAAACTACACTTTAAGTTCAGTATGCAAAGTCCCATAAGAGGAAATGATATATAGATGTTTCCAAGACTACTGATGAAAGGTATTTTGTGATGTACAACTCAAAAATAAACYCTAGACTGTCTGCAGAACTAATAATCCTCATTTTAGTAGAAATAACATAGGGAAACTTATTAACTGTAGAGGCTGATTTTACGATTACTTCAAGTAAGACTGATTTAGTAAGGAAATACTGGTAAAGGACTTGAATCAGTTACACCAAATAATACCTAAAAACCTGATCCCCCTTATTATGCAGTAAATTTTACAAGACCATCCATAAACACATCCTACACATTTAAATTAAGCTATATGCACAGATTTTGGGGGAAAAAAATGTGCCTAATTAAAGGCTAGGCTATTTGAAGACAAAACATACACAACAAAAACACAGATGGAAGTGGTCTGCTTTGTAAAGAAATAGCACTGCTTCACCCCACAGGCTGCAAGGACTGAACCGCTACATCCTTAATTCCTGCATGTGTTTTGTTTTACTAGCTCTGGACTAAAACCAGCCCCAATAGTAAAGCATTACCTCCCAGTTCCACTCCCCACTGATTGGGAGCGTATTAGCTTTATATGCACTGCTGCTGAGCTTTTCTATTATGGTATGATTGAGCGATTCTGTAGAGGTCTGATGATTTTTATGACAACATACAACTGCAACGCCAATGCACAAAGAGTCCTAATTAGTACTAATGAACCTAAATTAACAAAAAGTACATATTTTTCTCTCCATTATAAATTTAAGTTGAAAAATTTTCAGACATATAAACCAAAGTTACCTTCCAAATAGTTAGAAACAAGCTAGTTATGGGTCAGTTCTGCTATGCCAAGCAGTTACTCTAAAGGAACACATTTACACAAGAGACTGTGCCCAAACATTTCAAATCATAGTTATTTCTTTGCCAAATCACTAAATTCATTGGAAGATGTTGGAAAAAAAATCCAAGTATATTCACACAAAGAAATTCTTAAGAACTAGGATATGGCAAACCAGAAAYATTTGCAAGGAATCTACCTATTCTTCGTAACTGCTCTCAAGAAAAAAATAAACTTTCCCTTCCTCCTCAGTATATTTTCTCACCGAAATAGGCAAGMGTTTCAGAGTACTCAAACAAACCTTCAGACACCTTGTTCTTTAAGAACAGCATCCAAAACTAACCCCCCACCTTCATTACCACTTAGAGAACTTTCTCTCTTCAAAACACCATGAGAAAAATTTGGACAAATTTAATTCCTCCGCAGGTGCCTGGTGACTCAGGCAGAGGCTTCCCCAGGTAGAGCTGTTAAGGCTCACTGCGCTTACACACTCCCATGACATCCTTCCCTAACAGCATGACGTTTATGCATCATGTGCCTCACCAGTTGCTTCTTGCAGCTGTAGTGCTCAAACATTTATGAGTTAATCCTCATGATGCTGCTTTGTGAAAAACAAATAGTGTAATTCTCATTTGTTTTGTATTAGGAAATTCAAACCCTGATAGAAACAAGAATTGTTCAAGTTCACATTTTATGTCAGCAGCAGGGAACACATCCCCAGTCTCCTGATGCTCTAGTTCTATTCCATTAGCTTTATAGCAGGTGCTAAACAAACGCTGCACACCAGACACAAGTAGAGCTCTGCTTACCAACTCTGCCTAAGAAGATTTGGCCTTTTCCTTTTTCCTATCCAAATCAGATGGAGAAATTTTAATTCCTCTCCAGAGCCTTCTCTGAATTTAGAAAGTAACACTATTTTCCTCCTGTGTTTCCTCATTCCAATTCAAACAAAATAAATTCTTGCCATTTTAAAGTTTTTCTGCATTTCCTTTGATTTCTTTTTTCCTCGTCCAGACACCTTGTTCCTTCTTCTGCCTGCAAATCCTCCTTTCTTCTTGGAGTCATGGATGCAAAACCCTTGAAAATCCACATTTATATAAGTTTATAATTCTACTTCAGAAGCATGGTTTGGTTTTGTTTCTGAAGGTGGAAAGCAACAAGCAAAAGGGTCCAAATCTTAGGAATTTTTAAAATGTCACCTTTTCTCCTTTTCTATACATACATATGTATAAAAACAGGTACTGTGTCACTTAAATCTTCTATGTTAACTCTGAAAAATAATCTTAAAACAGATTGTGACAACAGCGAGATAAACTAAATCTTGTGAGTTTTGGTAAGGCATAATATACTATACTACTGCAATGTATGCAACTTGCCACAGTTTGTTAGAAAAATGCATTTTGCCTTCACTTCATGTTTAATTACAAAAGAGCAAATTTAATCGCAGCGCAGCCCTTGCAGCCATTTGTGTGCTGCTCCAGCAGCTTACAGGCAGAGAAAGGCTCTGCTCCATTTAGTTCCAACTAGAGGAGAAACCTTTTTCACTTCYGTAGTTTTGTCTCTTCTCAACCAGTTGTTTAAAGGTTTGTTTATCCCGACACTACTCCCAGGAGAAAATYATGGCAGCAGGACGTACCAGAAACCAGGTTATGAAAGCATGCAAGAGCCTGTTTACTGGTTTGGACAATAAATTTCCTCCTCTCAGAAGCAGTGTTACCATGTTATTTAGAGTCCACAGCACTGATGCCACTTGCAGCTCAAGATGTTTGTGGTTCGTGGCCTCAGCTGGGAAATAATATTGTTATGTTCTCATCTGCCCTGTCTGCAACACTCCTACCAGTACATGGACAGAAAACACCTCACTGTATTTACACAGTAAATGTTTAGCCAAAAACCTCRTGTAACCTGTACAAATGTGGCTTCAGTGATAACCTATAGTAAAGAATTTTAAGACAGAATAGGCAGAGCTTATTTCTTTTCCGTGGGATAATCTGGGCCTATTTGAGCATCTCATGATCTTCACTGCATTTTTCTTCAGATATCCCCCTGCGAAGCAGGTCAGCAAGGCACAGAGTTATTGCAGCTACTTGTAAGCAAGGGGAGCCAGATGCACTTCCGACTGGGAAGCCAGAGGACACCTGAGCCATTCCCTTCCTTAGAGGATGAGGAAGTGCGTGCTGCTTGGGTGCCCTTTCCAGACGACTGGTAGGCCCRACTCGTGCTGGAGCTTCCATGCCCAGCCGCCCAGGTGCGTGGCCCACAGTCACACCTAAGTTATGTGTCCGGATTTCTCTCTTTTCCAGCATACTCTTCATWTGTGAAGTCCTTTCCTCATTTAACTGTTGTATTTTCTAAACAATGRCTTTCACATCTAATTGGAAAACCACAAGTCCAGTGACTGACATCTAGGCAGAAGAGCTCTAGTTATGGAATACTAGAGCTTTGAAGTAAGATCAGGAAGTGCCTTGTGTACCCAAGTATGTACAAGAACAACTACACTGAAAAGATGACTCATCAGACCCAGAGTAAGGAACAAATCCTACACACTACCCTAGTGATTTCATCTCATCTTATTTCTCCACTGTCTGAATTATGTCCTTCACGCTTCCTCCTTTACCATTCACCTTATAACTGACAGGGATGCTTCTGTTYATCTGACAAAACGTTCATTCCCTCTCCCACCTTGTATCTATTTTCCAAAAATACTTCTTACTCATTATGCGTTTCTTGTTAACTATTTTCTTTTCCTGCAGTCCATCATCTTAATGGTATTTTTAATTGCCTATATAACATTCTAACAAACTCTCTGAAGTGCAGTCTATGAAAAACACAATAGGAATCTCTGTAAAGCAWGTCACATAAAAATACACATTATTACCACTTACCTTTCAACGCAATTACTACACATGCCCACAGTCACCACACTAGTCAACATTTCAGAGCTGAGTCAGTTGGCTAAGAGTCCCACATAAGGCAGTTTTCAGACAGAGCCCAGCACGAGGGAGCATGACTAAGCCCCCAGCCATCTCCATCTCTTCCTCTTTTTCCCCTGTTCTGTCCTTGTTGCAGCCTGGTGGCRTGAAGAGCTTGTTGACAGAAGAATCAGCTAACAGGGAGAGAGGAGACTGCAAAATATCTTCACTGTATAAAGTTTTCTTCCTCAATGGCTAACGTGTTCTCCTTTCCCAGGAAATGCCTACATGAAATGAAGTGTTGAAGCCAGTATTTGAGRCCATATATACACAAATAAATAGGATTATGATGAAATAACTCCATTGTTTAACTATATAGTCTTTCTTTTTAACTAAGATAAAGTCTTGTCATATTTACAGAGAAAACAGCAGCTTCTTCTGACTCAGCATTACTCAGTCAGTAAAAATTATCCATTGACTATATACAACTGCAGTATTTTTCCTCTTTTCACATGCTTCCCTGACCAGATTCTCCATATATTTTTTTGAATAAAAAAAAGAAATCCAACAAGGCCAGCAAGCCATTTTTGTTTTCCAGCAGATGGTCAAAACGCAGCACAGAAAACAGTTGGCAGTAAGAAACGGTTTCCTTCTGACAAGTTTTACCATCCAGCTCAAATACCTTAACAGAATCATCCTGACAGTAAGCTAGTGGGTCAGATTTCTTAACAAAATCCCCAAAGTTAGGGAAAAAAGCTTCACTTACAGAAAGAAATCCAGGTTTCTGCCCCCTGTTTGTTAACACAGAATCATTCAAGGACAAACATGAGCCATTAACCAACAAGAAGTTACCYCCATTGCAAACACTCTCCAGTTGTTAGAGTTGAAAGAGCGCAAGAGCAGCACAAAGATCACTGGGAAAAGTCAAAGGCAAAAAGGAGTTCCACTTTTTAGAAATTTGGGGCTTCCACCATACAGCCAAATAGCACGAAGGCATCTAGATTGTTTTCCACACTATGATTATTTCTAGCATAAGCAGCTTTGCACCAACAGGTTCAAGCAAACAACCTGGAAGAGCAAGGAACGGTCCAGGTCCTACAAAGTGGCAGTTCCTCCAAGCAACTGCAAGCCACTGATGTACAGAAAGGCTGCAGCAGCCACAGTGCTCACTCCTGCTTGTTCTTAGCTGCCTTTACAGATACCCAGGCTATTCTCCTTAYTGAAGCACCACAATAGTTTTCTACTTATGAGGAGATAAGGAGAAGCACTGTCCATGCTGCTATTACAAGCAGAGTTGCCAATTGCCAACTATTTCACTAAGAAATAGCAGGGATAGAAAAGCACCTGCAGGGGAGTAAAAGGCAGCAAGGGGTTTAGAGGCAGCACGACACATGAAAGAGCAGACACAAGATATAAATGGATGAGAAGAACTTCTTTTTCAAAGGGCATCATGGTTCCAAGAAACTGTTGGTGAGATGCAGGGCAGGTGGAAGGATGAGGGACAGAATCTCTCTGTGCAAAATAATTTTAAAATGAATTTCAGATGTATTGATAAATAATGTTTTTCCTCATCTTCCACAACAAGCTCAATGGCATTTAATCTAGGGCATCTTTAAAGCACAGCTACAAATAGTGAGCAAKGCTAAGTATGATCATTACAATGCTTAGAGTAATAGGCATTTGAAGCACATAATGCCTTTATTCAACTGTTTCTAAGCACTTCACTGGCGTTGATGTAACAAGGCCAAATTAGAGTTGAGAGTAAACCGATGCACACAGATAACCTGGTTAAGAAAACACCAAAACAGGAGGGAATGGGAGGGTGTAATCCACACATAATCCAGTACACTGTATCCAGCACTAAATGCTGTGAAGTCGGTTTCTACAGGGAAAATATGATATTTGATTGATTTGCTCCTGTTTGATTATTTGCTCCTGTTGAGCAAATTAGCTTTTGGGATCAGAAATGTGAAACCTTAGCATCATCTCACCACTGTAAAACTCTAAACCAGTACTTAATCCAGGGTACTAATTACTAAGAGTTCAAACTGCTTAGTCCTACAGCAACAACCTTTGTGAAAGACCTGGCATTTTTCTTAAGAGATATAAAATGAATTCAAAACGATTGAAGTATATAAAATACTTAAGTCTGCTACAGCATTCCCTTCCTCAAATGTTGGGTAGGATTTTCACATGGTTTCCCTCCTGTCTTCCACACATGTTATTTGACTATCATTTGAGTGATATTACATGTTACTTAAGATGAAGGAAACTGGCAAAATTTCAGCTTGCCTCATTTTATTCAGTTCTACAGAAGGAAAAAAAAAGTTGATAAGGCAAAACTATTTAAACACAAAATCCCCTCTTCTTCTCCCTCTGCTTTGAGCATCAGTCTTCAGGCTGACTAACAAGAGCTAGATCACTGATTTGTGTTCTGTGAGAGCACAGGAGAATTTAGACTTGGATGGTATTCCCACAAATAAAGACACTTTTTTAAGAGCTGTTATTCTCTCAGTCAAGGAGTGTTTGCCAGGAGCACAGAAATTACATTACAAACAGTGTTCAAGCCAAACAATTAAGAGCTATAAAAGATCATGTTCAATTCTTAGTTCCCAGTGTTGAAAAAATGTTGATACCATCTTATGTTTAAATACTGGAAAATCCCAAAGGAGTCAACATGCTCTATCCTTCTGGACTACTTGGATGCTAAAGCACAAGACTACAGTTCTAACCACAGACCAGGGGCCTGCCAGACACAGGATACCTTCCTGCATCTCCATTTATCCCCTGTGAACAGTTACAGTGATATTCTTTGCCAATCAAAACGTACTGACGAAAAGTGGAATACCAGAAGTAGGTATTATCATTGCTGTAGCATCTAAGGCTAAGTATATAATACCACTTTCAAGAAAGATCTGTCTAAAAAAAATCATTTTTGCAATACTTAATTTCAGCAATACAGAAAGACATTACTTTTATACATTATTTATAAAAATCAATAAAAAGGCTTTTGTATTTAGATAAAGAACTGCATCACTGCATGAGAAGTACAAATAAGTTCTAACTGATCATTGTATTTTATGGTTCAGTAAAGTGCAAAACTAAATTAAATTCAAATAAGACAGCAAGTGAATTCATGGAAAGTGTGAATTTTAACTGATTTCAGTTTTRATAATAAACCTATCAATAACAATATGTATACTAACTGCTCAGACCCAAGAGAAAGTGTTCCCCCTCTTCTCCCCGTAAATGGACTGTGTTTAATTTGTTTGGCAAGCATGCTGAAGCTGAAGGTAAGTAAAATTAGATGCTACTAATACAATTAGTATTCTCAATAAACGGATAAGATCTCAGGGTGTCTGGTCCAGATGAAATCTGTCTTTGGATATGGGCTGAAGCTATCACAGAGCCATTAGCAGCTATTGAGAGGTTCAGTAAAACTGTCGGGCTTAGCCTCAGTTCCTGGAAAAGTACTGGAACAAGTAATGAAACAAACTATTTATAAGCTGTAATATGAACAGACACAAAAACACACAAAAAGATTAGCAGTCAATAAGAGCCRATGTTTATTCATTTCTTGGTAAGAAAAAAACTACCTAAGAGATAGGAATAACATGGAGAATACTCTATCTTCTCTTTAAAATGCTTTTAATGTTGCTTTTCCTAAAAGTGTTTGGGAAATATGGACAGAAACATTATGAAAAGGTGCGTACCAAGCTGATACACCAAAATATATCAACTCCAGGTCTCTCTTCTAGGTCTGGCACAACTTAATCCTGTCACAAATGCGATGGCATGAAGATTATTCTTATTATTCAGACATGTAATATTTAGCTGTAAACACACCAGGTAATAGCAGTAAAATGCAAAATGATAATGGAAATCAGACTCATTGTTCAAAAGGATAAAATTGGTCAGTAAGAGCAAGTACAAGCAGCACAAGTACCTCACAGCTCAAGCTCATAGGTCCATCTTATTTGGAGCATTGTAACTTTAGAATTATGTGAACCATTTCTTTAGAATGATGAGGAAAGAAATGAAGAAAACATTGCCTACACAGACAAAAATCAAAAAAACGGTTTTTACTCAGAAAAAACAAACATGGTAAGCATAAACACCTATATATATAATATATATTTTTTTTTAATGTGACTAACCAAAAAAACATGTGATCTATTACAGGCCAAAACAAGAAGGAACATGCTCAGGTTGAATAAACAACAACAAATATAGAATGCACCGAGTAAAAGCTAACTTTTAGTAAGGGCTGCAAGACACTGAAGGTGATAAATCTGCAAGTGAAGCTTCCAAAAATAAAGTGGAAAAAAATCTGGTAAACACAGGGTAGCTCTAACTCCTACTGCCTAGAGCTGCCAGGTATTTCTGATGTCTTCAGAGCTGTTTTGCTAGTGTATATTTCTGAGAGACGTAAGGAGTGGGGAGTGATTCCAACAGGTTTTGCCCTTGGTTCCCATGTTCACACATCGCTCGCCCAGCTGTCCTTCCACAGCCTCTTACAGTCACTATAAGTTTGTGGGTCTTTTTTTCCTCCTTTCTTTTTTTCTTTTTTTTTTTTTTTTTTTTTTTTTTTTTCCCCCTCCTCCAATGTGGCTGTAAAATTAGCTGGAAAAAGCTACCCGGAATAAAAAAAATTACCTGGAAAAGGCAGACAGCAGGGGAGATAAAAAAGAGATAAGGACAGCGAAGAGGATGGTGAGCATCTGCATCCTACTCGCGTGCTCTTGTAGAAGCTGGGAAGCAGAGCTTCCCCTTTGCCTCCTTTTGCCCATCTCTCCGGAAAACACGCGGAGTYGCAATGTAAGGAGGCCCAGGTCCCAGGCACTAAGAGTGGATGTTTGTACCTCCATGACAGGATGTCCTAGCAGAAGTTACAGTATTAATTCTGGCATCAAGTTAGGAACTATGAGACGCAACTGCTCAGTTCTGCCTTCAGAGTACAAGAGAGGAATTTTGTTCTCCCAAAACACTGAATTTCTTACTTCCCATCCAATCAGCTGCTGCTGTCACTTTTGATATCCCTAAACAAGGAAATTTTCAGTACAAAATGGAGAACAAGAGAGAAGCATACAGAAACTGAGAAACTCAATCTATTCTTATGAAATGCATTTTCTAGGCTAGCCACTTGAAAAGTGTCAGAAAATCACTTTTAGGAAGCCTAACTACATTTTGCCCTAATACATTCCAGCCATATGGTAATATGGCATTTGTTGGGAAACATCATCATAGCCCTTCTAAAGGCAGATGTTACAACTACTGGCCTTTATATTCATGACTCTTTATCACTCCTTGATACCAAAATTACAATTTTCCTTTCAATAGAGGAATGTTCGCTTCAAACCCTGCATTCAAACAGCAGCAGCAAACTTCATCTACTCAGAAAATTTTCCAATAGTCACCTTCTGCCCATAAAAGCCTGTAAACACACCCAAGTTGTTCACTCAGCTTCTTCAAATAGCTCCTCATTATTTTATGTGTATTCAAAGGGAAAGTTAGCTCCAGGTAGCCTGAGGTAACTGCCAAACAGGCTAGAAAATATTTTCATCGTACTCCCTCATTTCCCTATTTTCTCTTTTCCTCCGTTTGGACTGCCTGGTCTTTGGGTGATAAAAGCCGAGTTGGCTCCTGAGGGCCTTTTCTTTCCCTCATTTCCCTGAGGGGTTTCCCTSAAAGCACAGCACTCTGCTCCAGGAGCTCTGGCAAAAGGAACCGGGGGCAATTCCATGGCCACCCGTATCTCCGCTCCTGCACTCGGAGCATCTCCCCCAGCAAACCTGCTGTTACACACAGCCTGATCAATAACACCAGCTACTGCTAGAGAGATATCGAAATTCAGAGGCAACAAACAGCCACAAGTCTGCTAGCTTGTCAAAATAAAGTGTTACAGCGATAGCACAACATGGCCTAGGCCCACGTACAAAAACATATTTTGCCATCCTTAGGGCCTGGGAGATGCCTGAGTTATTGGGATCTTGCTTGTATTGTGGATTTGTTGTGTGTGGCAAGGCCGGAATGGCAGCTCCCTTGCACGGAGCAAGCCCCTCAGAGCTGCACTCAGCAGTGAAACGTCCAAGCCCTGGCTATATTCACACAAGGTGCTGCCCAAGGAGACTGCCCCAGGGACAAATCAAAGCAACTGTGACGGGGGCAGCAAAGCGAGGCTGCAGGAGACCATCGCTCACATCCCGCTTCTGTGCTAGATAACACAACCCTTCCAGTCCCAAGCTTGGTCTCCTCAGAAAACCAAGTGGTAAAATGGTCCAAGGAGCCTGCAGGTTCCATCAGCTCGAGCGGCTGCRGCTCAGCCCAGTTATTCACACTTCGCAGTGATGGAGTGGCGCACCAGGAAAGCCATACAAGCACTCCAGGAGCTAATTTGGGCAACCTGACACTATTCAAGTACTATTTTGTACCAGTGATACACCCACCCACGGAGTTCTCAGTACAAAAACATCAAATTTAGAAAATAAGCTATAATACTGGAATACTAACGTATCAAAAGCAAATTCCTTGGARTACCATATGTAGGAACACTGAAGTAATTCAGCATGAACTGAACATCCCTGGCCTCAGAAATACCACTTGAGTACATTTCCTGACACGAATGAATCAAAACACAGCATTCTATCTACTTCAGTGACCAAGCACACATTGGTTTTAAAATTCATTAAGAAATGTCTGAGGTATTTAGAGTCTCCATAGCAGCTTCTGAACAGGTTGCAAAATACCAGGATTGGTGTGAAAAAACAAATGATTCGACTGAGATCCTTACCGCTTTGGATTCTTCAGGGACTAGTTACATGGTTAAGAGATTAAGTTAAGTCTTATCTTCATTTTCTAACCATTCTAATATCTCTTTCTGATCTCTCAGTCCTCTAGCACAACAGGATTAGCAATGTTACACCCCGTCTTCTCCAGACAAGCGGACTGTATCTATTAAATAATACAAATATATTAGGACCATGTTAAGATCTTCCACAAACATCCAAAAGCCAGCAATTTACAGCATGATACCGAGGAAGTGCAGTTTTTAAAATGTAAAATTTCAACAGATTTTTGTTTGGAGGTTGAYAGCAAAAGCAAGTTACATAAGTTTTCCTAGAAGGGTTGTTGAAATCTTAAAATAATAACAATAATTTGTTAAGAATAATGATTCTCAGAAATGGCTGCACACTTTCAACTTCCAAAAAAGACTGTGCAGAAGGCAGAAACCCTGAATATGATGGAAAATACTGTAAATATTTGGTGAAGCTGTACATAGCTGAAGAGCTGTGAAGTGTCCCTGAAGTGTCAAATACCTTAATAGGCAGCAATCTATATAAGCATCACCTATAATGAACGAAGGACAGAAAATAGAGCACAAGCAAACAAACCATAGCCTAGGAACCTCAAGCAGGTGCCTCCCTTTACTGAAAAGGGGATTTCTTGTACTAACAAGTAAAGGATTTTTACATGGCGTATTGAAAAGTATATTCCTCCAAGATCCTGGTCTATCTCAGAGGTATCGTAAGTACAGAATCGTGTAATGTGGCTGTTACTATGGAAACAACTACTTTTCTACAGAAAATCAGAAATGGTAAGTCAAGGAAAACCCCTAAGTTTCCTGTGACACAGATTAGATGTATTGTTAAACTGTACCCTTCATCTATCCCCTTTTTGTCTGTTCTCTTAGCTCTACATGTGTTTCACATAGGGACTAGCAATACTATTTTTTCCTGCATTAACTGATATAATGTATCCTGGATATATAGCCTTTTATTCAAGAAAAACAACCCCCCCAAAAACTCAACAGTAAATGTAGAAGAGACCAAGAGAGGATTCTAGTTTTTCCTCTGCTAAAACAGATGCTTTCTTCACACACAAAAGAACCTATATTTCCAGCTATGAAACAGTTAAGTGCTGYGCTGGTTCTTGATGGCACAACTTAGCTCTGTTCAGCTTGAACACTGTGAAAACAATTGTCAAAAGAAAATAGCGTGATGGGCACCTGGAAACTTCTTATATTTGTTTGTTTTCTATAGGCAAAAATAATTCTATGCATTCAGTCAACTCATAGTAGTAAGTACAGGTAAGAACACTTAGCAAAGATTTTGATAACATTTCCCTTTCTTGCAGCAGTTAAAGGGATTTCCTAGCTAAATAATCCCTCAGTTTCTACCTTACCACCCATAAGAATCAARTCTTCTCTACCTGCAGATTCTTTCCAAACCCCAAGAATTAGCTGTGAAAATTAAGTTCTAACTTTTAACTTCTGCTCCAACACCATTTCCTCAGCCTGTTTTATACACCACCGRATGTTCTTACCTTAACTCAACAATAGGCCAACTGATTTTGCCACCTCTCCACTTCCAAAATCGAGGTTTTCCTTCTCCAAGTTTGGTGTCACCCCAGAGCAAAAGGCAGGCCTGCTCCTTAATGCTTATATTCAGCTGAACTATAGGCTTGGGGGAGCTTGTCGTTACACTCCCAACATAAGATTTTGGTTTTATGAATCCTAATAATCGTTTCCTTTCTCGCTATCAGTTAAGCACATAAAGTATTCGCACCACAAAAGACAGAGATTTTGCATGAGATGACATATTGCTTGACACAGCAGGCCAAAATAAATTTCAGAAAAACCTTTTCTGTAGGCCCAACATSAAAGTAATCAAATGCACCAGACGGGGGTCTGACTGTACCTTTTCCCTCTGTAAATGTGCAGGCAATTACTTTGTATGAATGTGACAGGAGAAATTTAAATCTGAACTCTGCACATAGCCAATAAATCTTACATTAGCCTTTACCTAAGAAGAATGACACCTCATATAATACCTCTGTGACCCAGAAAGAAAAAAAGATTAAGGATTATAGAGAATTTCAAACCAATTGCTGCCTCTCTCTATGAAAGTACTAGTACAACCATTACCTTCTTTTCCAAGTTCTTTTCCTCAGAGTAAAGGTTATGTTCAGCCAACTGRGAAACACAAACTCTCCGCACGGTTTTGGAAGCCAATTGCAATGTCAAGAGTCTGTTACTGCTCAGTACCCAGAAAGCTGCCTGCAGTAAATCAGGATGTTAAAAAAAAWTAARTAAATAAAWAGAGAAAATACCTGAAAAGTTCCTCAGTAATTCATGAACTAAGTTATTTACCATGAATTATTCACTTAGTTTTACTACTAAGGCTCCCAGAGATTTCAAGTCATACAATTCTGATAAAAACCTGGGAATCAGGGTTATAAAGGTCTTGACGGCTCTTGTATTTTCTAAAAGAGGAAATGAAGTTGGAAATAATTATATTTTTCTATTTTTATCTTGACTATTAATCTCTTGGCTGGATTATCGAAGGATACAGAATCCTGCTTTGCCCTTTCAATGGCCTGCTCTTGTGCAGCTCACTAAGGTGAATTTTCCCTTTCAGCTGCGCTTTTCCCCGTTGTGAGTACAGTCTCTAAGAATCAGAGAAGTCTAGAAGTGAAGTGCCTGTGGATTGGGAGGCTTGTTTTCAGGACCGCACTCAAATTCATGAGGAATAAACAGCTTAGATGGGAATAAACAGCTTAGATGATGATACAATACGGAAAGGAGAAAGGCAGTAAGTGAAAGCTTCCTAAGGAAGGAGTARAATAAAAAGCACGATTAAAACTTAAGTGGCCAACACCTCGAACCTCCTCTCCCCAAGAATCATTGAAAAAAATAAAAGTGGAAGACCTACAAAAATCTACCAATATCATAGAGGAAAATTTCCAATATGCCACTGAAAGCTAAGAGATGTCCCCCATCATCTTAGATCTGCAGAGAGCCCCAAAATATTGCCTTGATTTGCTTTGTCCCCTGACGTTACCTTCACACTGAATCAGAGTACAGCAGGAGGCTGCAGAAGGCAGCCTCACTCCATGGATGGGGCTGCAGTTCAATACAGTCCTTGTGACTGATGAGGACGCTGCGGTCGCTCAGTGCAGCGGAGSATCCGCTCCATTTGCAGGAGCTCTATAAAGAAAGCCCAGTGGCAGRTTTGGGTGTTGCTGGAGGAGAGACAAGCACAGCAACACAGCTTGGTATCTGCCTCAAGATCTTCCCCCAGGCCAGCTTGGAGGGATGGATTCCCTGCAGAAAAGGTGCTGATCAAATCTGTGCATTATATGTATGGATCACTCCTTTAGAAGCAAGTAAGCAGTTCACTAGAATATTCTAGAATAATTCTGGTGATAGGARCACTGAGAAAAAAGGCATATGCAGTATAACCATTCTTCAGTATCCTTTAGCTTGCGGGAAATACCATGACTAGGTGGGCATSAGAAGCCCTTAGCACTGCTCAGCACACACCTCACTCGTATAATGTGGATCAGATTTCCTTCAAGAGATTCATGAACTCAACGCCAGCTGAGTTGGTGATAAAATCTGAAACCAAGAGACTCATTTTCCACAAGGAAAAGTTTGTTTGGGYTCAGAAATGGGAAACATCCAGGCATAAATCAGTCATTGGGTCCATGTCGGACAATTAGAATGAAATATTCCCTGACCCAGTCAAGCCGTTTTCACTGGATGGAGCCACCCATACTGCCACTCAGCATAAGGATGTCTCTGCCCTTCCACTAGAAAAGCCYCTCTCCAAACTTAAAGCACCTTAGAGACACAGCAGAAGGGGCCAAGTTACTGCAAGGAAACCATTCATTAATTTATCTTTAAGCAATATGGATTAGGCATATTCCTAATTCTAAGTAGAATTTCCTATGTTCCAAGCTCTGTCCTACAGCTGTGTGCTTAGAAAATGTGTTTCAAAAATGAAAGGGTGATAGAATAGAGACATTCCAAAGACTGGGCAGAGGACCATCCCCTTCCCCATTGTGCCCTACCAGAATACTTCACCTGCGATGATCAACTTAGGTCAAAAATCTGTKCTATAATACAGGATAACACATATTCAGGAATAATTTATGGTTGTAAGGTTATTAGTAACGGTGGACATCTGTATTTAATACATCAATGAAGCTGTGAAAYACCAAATTGAATAGCTTTAACACCTATTAGTTCTCATAATTTAACAATCATTTAAAATATATTAGTTGTGAATGTATGATGTACCATCTTATCAGAAAAGCATTCAAATCAAAATCAGTATTGATTGTGGTCCTTGGCAATGTAATGTCACAGTTTAAAATGATAAATGTCTACGCATGTTTTTTTTTGGCATTGATGCTTAGAAAAATACAAATTCATCACCTCATGATGTACCAACCTTACACTAAGAGTAAATTTAACATCAGTGTCTACAACTAATCTCTTGATACTAATAAGCAAATGTACATACTAATATACTAGGGGACACCAAATTTAACATATTGTACTTACAATTAAGAGAAGAAAAAAGTGATTGGAGTAAGCAAGCACAGCCCAGGAAGCCAAACCAGCACTTGGTTATAACTTCTCATTTGTTTTGCTACCCGTTGAACTCAGTATTGTTGAGATTCACAGCTTGCACTCYGTGCTACTATAAATGTAAGCACTTTCTACTGATAAGGAAATTCAGATATAATAGTGAAGGTAACATTGCATCACTTTGTCCTGACACATCTACTTAGAGCAGAAGTAGGAAAGGAGGGAGGTAGGATGAAGCAAGTGCACTAGCAAGGTCAACCACGACACACTTACTCAGCACAACAGCAGGATTTGACTGCAGGTGAAAAGAGACCGGCAATGATGGCATCTAAAGAACTGYTACCAGAGATTTGCATGTCTTAATATACTTTTTTTTAATTTCCTTCCATTTTTAACATGTTAGAGAAAGGTAATGATGCCTACCCTGTTTACTGTACATAATTACCTAGATAGAAATACAGAACACAAAATATAGAAGAGTATTTCAAATATTTTAGTCTTAAAAGTATTGAATAATTTGAAAGGTTTAATCCTAGAKGTATAACCTGTATTTAAAACTAGCCTTTTACATTTAGAAATATTAAGAATAAACCCTAGACTGTTTCTGACCATGAAATCCAGAGTTTCAGTAAAAGCTGTGTGCTCAGAGATGTTAACCAAATGCCTGTATTGAACATCCCCTCCTTCCTCCCCTCCCAGTTTGGACAGCTGCCTAAGGTCTGTTCATATTGTTGAGCGTTACACCCTTCCTTGCCTAAATATTTTTTGAAACATCTCTCAAGTCCTTCCAGATTTTGAGTGTACCTCATCTCTTCTCAATCTGTCCTGCCTTATTTTCTCCCAGATTATTTCCCAGCCCCAAATGAACTGGCATAAATGCAGAAAAYGTTTTTCTCTATCTGCTAGACAAACTGACAACAGAAGCATTTAAAGTTAACAGACTCCTAGCAATCAAACACCACAGTACTTAGAGCTTTCAAAAAATGACAAATGCCATCATTAGTTACGAACAGCATATTTGACACCAGTCTTCTAAAGACAATTTCAGCACTACCTGAGATGACCTGCCCAGAGCAGTACCTATCCACTACCTAGTGTGGTCTCATGGCATATTTAGCCCTGACCCAGCAGCCTGATCCCATCTAAAATGAAGGACATGAACTGTGATTGCCCTTGGCTTCAATCCAAACCTTATTTTCAGAACCTGTCCCAAGTCACACGAGTTATTTGCTATTCTTCATAGCCACTAGCCACTCCCAAAAATTAATATTCTAGGGTAAAGCTTCTCCTTGTCAATATCCTTACTCAAAAAATAAGCCTTACATTAGTTACAACAGAATAAAAATATACCACAGAGGAAAACCTAGAACGCTATTTGCATGCATGCAGCAACAGGCCGACAGCTACTTGGTCTTGAGGGCAATGGTGTGTGAAGGACTACAGTTTGGCTTTATATCATGAAAAGACTCCTAGTAATGCCCTTTTCACTTCTCCTGACAGTGCCTGTAAATAAACCACCCTCTCCTTTGAGTGCCACTGGCCACCAGCTCGGAAGCGCAGCGAGCGATGCTTTTAGGAGCCACTGCTGGTCACCAGATAGCCTGCACACGTGCAGCTCAAGCTGCATCTGCATCCTYGCCGTGGAGCTCAGCCCTCCTGCTCCCTCCTGCTCTGGAGGACACAGCACCCCTGGCCAGCACGTGGGCAGCAACGTGGCAGGCCACGACCTGGGCTCTACTGGACTATCATGGTTATCATGGAAGTTAAAAGATAAACGGCTGTGGGCAAGTGAGGCGGGTGGCAGTCACTGCGAGCCCTCCCGCCACGCGGCCACATCCCGTGCGGGGCCTTCAGGGAAGGTGTCTGCTCACAGCAGTGTCCCCGACGTGCCAGGTTTCTAACTGAGCACTTGAGCGGTGCTGCAGCGTATACTGCTCAGCAAGTAGATCCTTCCCTACTGCTTGSTGCTGATCTGTTAGCTCTGTTTCTTTTTAGCACTGCTCTTATGGAAATGAAAACAAACAATGAATACATTTCAGCATATCCTTTCCTCCTCAGTACCACAGTGACTGTGCTGGGTTATATGTTTTTTGGGGTTTTTTTTGTCTTTTTGGTTGGTTATTTTGGCAGGGGGGGCAGGGAAGAACAGGGGAAAAGGGGGAATACTGTTATTGCTGGCARCTATTGATTCACTGAATAACACCCTACATCAAGACTGGAATATATGAATAATCTGGTTAGGAGGAGTAATAAGCACCTCCCCACCACGTATTTAATTTCCCCTTGCTGTGCTCTCCCCCATGCTGCTTTGCATCTGTAAGCCTTCAATTATTCTTCTTGAATCAGTCACACAGTGTACACCCTGTCACATGGATCTGCATCAAATTCACGAGAATAATCTCATGCCTATAGCTTAACTAGACTGTTTCTATGGTTATGACAGATATATTATTGCTTTTGCTTAATTATATACCTTGCTCCTGAACACTCTTCGTGATCCAGGCCCTGCATTAGACTCCTTACAGCAGGGTCTGCTGAYGTTAACATGAACTAAAACAATCATTTTTTTTCCCCCAAAGTTGACGAACATGGGAGATAAACGAAACTCAACAATAAATGCCAGGGGCCATAGATAGCTTAAAATCATAAATTTAATGAACAGAACAGTAGAAACTCTAAACCATTCAGTGTACAAAGTTATGTGAGGTAAAAAAGCTCCTGCTGAATATGGTTCTGATTTTAAGACAGTTGCATCATCACCTGAATCTTTGAATTGACTTTGCTTAATTTTACATCATACCATACCATGCTATTACCGTGCAGGATAGGGGTTCACCACCTGCTCTGACACACCTAGCGTTTCATAGCCAAATAATCTTAATCAAGGAAAAAGGCATTTCTCTCTGTAAATCTCTCTCTATATAAAAATTCCTTCTGAACTCCTAGATTCATGCTGCTGCAAACCTAACTAGCCTCCTTGTTGGCCCTGTTGTGACTCRTACAGATTATGTAAAGTAATCAGCCAAACTCTTATACAACAGCCCAAGCTCTTAAGATTTCTCAGTACGCTTATCCGAGCGCTCAGCGTCAGCATCCAATTCATTCTGTGTGTCATCTTGGCACAATCATTTTACACCAGAAAACGTCAGTACCTATTCCTTGCAACGCAGTACATTTTGGAAGAAAGCCCTTCTTTGAGGAAAAGATTCAAAGTTCAGGAAAAGAGGTGCTCAACACTATTTCCTTCGCAATGACTCTCATCCGGCAGCATAGCAGCCATGTCCCTTCTGAGCCACAGAGTGCCCCAATTCTGATCTTCATCCACGTGTGCCTGCCCCCAACATCCACAGGGTTTGGGGAACACTTGGTATATTCCTTCCATGAGGTTTTTACCGAGAAATAGCACTGCACATGACGGACATGGCAGCTGGAAAAGTCCTCTTTGAACGAGATCTCTCTCCTAAAAATGGAAGATTTGTTAGCACAGGGATGGAACATCATGATGGGTGAGAGATCAGAATCCRCTGAAAGGACAAATAAGGGAAACCCACTTTGGGAGAAGGCCCAAAGCCCTGCAAAAGGGTCCTGCGGGACAAATGAGACATTGAATRACAGAGAGAAGCACTAAATGATCAAAATCTGCAAATCATAGAAAAATRAAGTGCAAAAGGAGATATGTCATTCATGTTAAAATGATAAAGAACTTCCTAAATCTCTCTTTGGTCCCAAAGTATATTAGACAGGTAAATGGGACAGAAAAGCTGCAGGCTGAAACACAGGGACCGCACAGGGAAGAGAGGGGCCCTCACATGCAATTGAAAAAGTATGAAGAATTTAGAAAGACAGAATGTAATTACTTACACTGGAATCCAGCCAGAATACTAGATATATCAACCTTGCTGTAAAGACCTTTAAGAGGTAAAACATCAGGTACAAAAGAGGACTTGGAAGATTATATATTGAAGTTCCAGCAGCATGAAAAGAAAATGCACTGCAGAGAAAGCAAAGCTACACAAGAGGTTAAACTAAATAACAAGAAATTTTCAAGTGAATTAAGAACATGAGGTCACTGAAGGAGACAGTATGGCAGTCCTCTAAGAGGTAGGAACTATAATTTATTCACAAGAGGGGGAGAAAGGCAGTAATTCAAAGTGTGCTGGAGCCAAGAATCCAAGTGTAAAGTTCAAAAATGACACATTCTGTCAAAGGAGCTTGAAAGAAACATACTACAGCAGGTCAAAACATAAAAATGTAGGAAATTACTTACAAAAAATCCATCAGATAATAATTGTTTCTCACCAAAACCTTAGTTGCAATGGGTAGAAGAGATGCCAGTGAGGATGTGTATGAGGCTGCAATAAAGTTTTAAGTCCGTAACAGCAGAAAAAGAAAAATGTAAAAAAAACRGTACGTAACTTAAACATTGCAATGGAGGCCAGATGGCAACAGGAAGCATTTCTCACAGCCAGGGGAATGAAGCAAGCTAAAGATAATGCAGAGTGGCAACTTCCCTTCTTAAAATATGTGAGGTAAAATTAAGCTTTGCACTAACCCTATTGCAGTATTACTTCAGTATTCGACACACACACACACACACACACACACACACCAGCCTAGCCCTTAAAATGACTGGGAATTCAATCATGGTATCTTTGTGTTATACATTAACTTAGGGCAGTTTGGTCCCTCCTGGGATCCTTCGCTGATGAATCCAGATAAATATTCTGTGGAAAACTCAAAATTGCTTTGTGGAGTTCTTATGAACCAAGGTTGTAGTGGCTTSATCTGCACTGTATTTACTGGAAACAGAAGTAAATGATAGGAGTTTTTAAATAAGAGGTCAAAAGAAAAAAAATATTAAMGAGTTCATTTCAAGGAGGGCAGGGGATGGGAGCAAATGCAACCCTATTGACTAACAGAACAAGCCCCACTCCAATTAATTCCTGCTCCACCTTTCTTCATCTTTCAAAATAAGAAGTATAAGGAAAAACAGAAAACATGCAGTTGTGCCTACAAATATGAAGTGGATCTGGGGGAGGCTAWTTCAGAAATACTAATTGCCCTAGCGATCCTATGAGCACTTCCTCCTGAGGAAATCTTCTGTGGTTTCACTCAGGACACACAGAACCTCATTCAAGCGGTGGRATTCAGAACAGAGAGAATTTCCTGTCTTCCACATAACTATATTCACAGCTCAGAAAATACTGTTACTGAAAATCATTACATCGTGCACGCACACAGATCCACCCATGCGGACCGGCCGCGAGGAACCCTAGCATGGTCCTGATTTAGACTTCAAGGTGGTGCATCGTTCAATTAGCTTAAGCCTYGCGCTCCAGCAGCTAAGGGAAATTCCAATCAGGATAGCCAACATTCAGCTTACTAAACATAAAGCACATTTCATACAAAGCTGAACATTTTTCTCCTTGTCACACAGAATTATCTTAATTATTGTTTCAAGGAACAGCTTTACACAGAATCATCTAGTAGTCCAAAACGCTGCTCAGAAACTCATCACTGGAATAATTTATGATTTTTTCTTCCTAACATCTTGGGCTTGTTTGATATGCTTGCCATTTCTCGCTGACAGGGAGGTCGATTAAATCACATTTATATTGTAAACGTATGCATTGCTTTTTACCCTAGGCGGTGGATGAAGAGATACAGAGCCCCATGGGAAAAGCAAGCCAATCCACTTTCATATTGCAAATTTCTGCTGTTCGGAAGAAATGAATGGTTGCCAGGGAGAGCTGGGAATTACTCGAGGATGCAAAATGTTATTTTAGAATCCTTTTGAGAGAGGTTTTTCTCCCCCCACCTCACCATTTTCACATCTTCTGCTAATGCAGCTCACATCAGTTTCTATGAAAACACTGAAGGAATGCACTTCACCAGCATTCTTCAGAGGATCTGTATAAATCAGGCTTTTACTCTGTCTGCATAAAGCAGACCATTTCTTTACTTTCAAAGGGAGAGGGGAGAAGGGATTTGTAACATTTTCCAAAGCTTTATGTCTCCCCAAAATCATTCAAGATGGGGAAGGTCACCACATGTTTTTCAACTGAAAGCAAGTGTTAAAAATGGGGAGGGGAAAGGTCATTGCTCAGGGCCATGGAAAAATGAGGCTGCAATATCATTAACCTAACAGAACTAATTAGGAAACATTCAGCTTTTATAAATTATGCAAAGAACTCAATTTATACTTTTTCAGATTTCCACCGTAACGGAGATAATTAGGAAATATTTACAGCAACAGTGTAACCCAAAAAAGCAATCCCTTTATACACCAGAATACCTTCCCATATCTTCATAGCATGTGCCTTCATACCATACTACCTTCATACCAYTGTTGCTGATAAATARGTATTATTATCTGAAAAAGGCATAGGGAGACCCATGCATTTGWGAGACCTAAGACAMGAAGATTATGTTGATATTAACCTTCAGCTTAAGGTACTAGCAAAGACTCAGTCAACTAACTACATAAGTAACAACCTCTGTACATCTCTAAGGGCTTTTTACCAGCTCAATTAYGATAGAAATTTAGTTTTACTTATTTAACCATGTCGTCCAGGGCCAAAYCCAGCAGTTGCGTCCACAACCACTTAGAACCATTGAAAACCTGGAGGACTGGGACATTTTAGTGTCAATGTGCCTAAACACACAATGTTCTGAAATGCCAGCTTGGATCTCTGCTTAATTTTAGAAGGTTYGTCTTCATCTCAAGTTAGGGATAATAAAAAAGGGTCTAAACAACAAACAACAACCAAAAAACCCAAACACCCTAACTCAGAACACTTGGTAGAAGATGGCTTCTTTGCAGACGTAAAAAAAATCCAAGTTATTTACCTATGCACTACTCTATACCTGCTTTTGAGACATACCTACCCAGATCCTATTCCTCCTTCCATCAAAAGAAATACAGAAATATCCTACACAAAAATGTGGAGGGAGGGAGGCTGGGAGAGAAGGGTTGCAATCAAACTGGAGAGAGAGAGGAGAAAGAGAAAAGAGTTGAAAACCCTTCTTGTATGTGCAGGAAGGAATAGAAGTGGTAGAGTGGCAAAGATAAAAGCCTCATAAAAGTCAAGCCTCTAGTATTTAGAGGGAGGGTTAAGGAGATATGCAAATACACTCCTGCCTTCAGATCTTCTATTTGTATTGCTTTAAAGGATGAGTTACAGTGAGATTCAAAGCCCACTGAAGCCAGTGGAAAGATTCCCTCCACGGATCTTTGGATGTTCTGTAGGAAATACATCCTGATTTGTCTAGAAGACTTTTGAAGGTACTGCAAAGCACTTTATATATAATCAGGGAGATTCAGCTTGTGAGCTGTGAGAGGGAAAAAAAAAGACCATGAAGGAGTTCTGGTATAGTAGAGCTGCAGTAAAAAGTTCAGAAAATAACTCAGAAAAAAGATCTCCTATTTATTATACATCATTTCTCTTCTCCCATGACTTGCAGAGTCAAAAATACGCACTGTACGCCTGAGGAAAAAAGTTGATCTATGCAAGTTCCCCTACTTTTGCCATTTTGCATAAAGTATTTGCAGAAATATTTGCAAAACCCCTACRCATTCCTACTCTTGATATAACTGCTAGATTTATGCAACTCTGATGAAATCCATTCAAAAGAACCTTTCATAAATTTTCATGTTACTACCGTGTAAAGCGTCTACCATGAATCAGAGTAAAATCTACCCGACTTTTCTCCACCTTTGTTATTTATTGAATTATTGATAGTGAGGGTCTAACATTTCATCACTAGAGTTTCTAAGCACAAGATCAGCCCATTAACCAGGTACACTGGCTTCCCTGATGCATAAAGTAATTTGCTAAAGCGACGCATGTAAAAACCAGCCAGTACTTAATGATGTGATAAAAAATTGCATTATGTATAAACACTAGCATTTTCTTTACTATGAGTTAGCTTTCTTTATGGTTATTAGGCAAAACACTGTGCGAGAAGTTCATGCGATTCACATGTCAGAGTTTAATTCATACTTTTACACCTTTTAGTGTTATTATTCCATAAATGACAAGAAAGGAAGAAAACAGTGTCAATAAGAACTCAAAAAGACCAAAACAATAAGCAAAAYTTCAAAACTCTATAATTCAATGTAGTCAGATTGCAGAGGACCAGGAAATCAAAGGATATAAATAATATTGCTGGTTGCCACTCACCAGCTATGTAACCATGGGAAAATCATTATGGTTCTCTAATCCCATTTCTAATTCCTTTCCTTCTTAAATTCCTTTGGTCTAGGAACTATTCATATGTGTCAGCAAGCAGAGAATATTAATCTTGCTGGGGGTCAATAGGCACTACAATGATAGCACAAGTGTATTCAAAAATCTASCAAGTCTGAAGACAATGCTTCAGCACTTCTAGCTGCTCTACTTGATTCGAAGCTGCCTTACTCAAATTGCATGTATTGTCTGGAAAGCCATGAGATCACTGCCAAGATGGACAGATTTACTGGATATCTGCATTTGCAGTGAGGGAGTTCTGATAGGGGCCACGCAAAACATACAGCAGTTATCGTTCAAAAGATGGCACTGAAGGTATTGAAATGAAACAAAGGATAGAGACCCAAAGGAAACCGAAGTACTTCTTCACTTCCATTTTCCTTTCCCACTTTCCAGAGTTGGTCTTGAGTGTCAGCTGGTCAAAGAAATATTACTCCATGTCACAAACGAGATACCCAGTAAATTTAAAGAATTTTATCATCTTGCAACTATCAAAATAGCTAAAGACAAAAAAATCCAAGCAATTTAATTTACAAGACAGCTAAAGAACCAAATAGTGGTACAAACAAACATATCATCTTCAAGGTCTGACTCCAAGAGGCCTATCTCCAAGCAACAAGGGCCTACCTACACATTTGTCAGCTGCTCTACCCATGCTACACTGCCAAAGGACACCACTGTGGCTATGGCAGTAAAGCTGCATCTGAATTAATTTACACTCTCACTACACCTGAACCCACTAAATATTTCAGCTTGGGTTTGACAGCCACCATCCCTTCTGTGGGTTCCACTCCTGCATCTTATGTTCCTTTTGAAGTGACTGGTTGAGGCAACCTCCCCATGAAGGGGAGAGCAGGGGCAGTTCCTGTCCTGTGGAGAACTTGAACCTGTTGTGGGAGTGAAAATTCCCAAGACTACAGGCTGTAAAGGGAAAGACAGAATGAGAGAAAGGTAGTGGGAGCCTGCAATTTATAGAGACAAGGCTGCAGAGAAGGAAATAGGCACCAGGCCTCAGAATCCAGGGAAAGAAACACTTACCGAAAGCTAACAGTGCCTACACAGACTTTCTGGTAAGGCCAAAAATCACYGAGTTGACTGAAACCCAAGTATTGAACCCAGTATCTCACTATAAAGACATAGTGGGCAGAGAGATATTTACAAATCCTTTCCAATTCTGTCTCAGTTAATATATTCGGAGAACACTTGAAGTAAGTACCTTAGATCATGCTCTAACAAAACCTGGCTTTTCAGCATTTAAGCCTCTGCTTCTGGAGAGCTCAGCATGAGTAAGAGATCTGTGCTTAAAGAATTGGTCTGCTCAGGTTCAGGACTTTTTTTGGTAGAAACTGAATAGGGCAGAGAGCCCCTTCTTTTTTTGTTCATATCATGCAATAGTCCAAAGKTGACATTCACAAGGTCTCAGTTAACACCTACCAGAATCAGCTGAAGGTCCCTGTGATGAGTTTCTGCTGCCTGTCTGTTGTCCTAATCACTGATATCCTCAGTAATTCAGTAATTTTATTTTTATTTTATTTTTTTTTAATAACACAAGTTATCTGTGATTTTTGAATCCAGTCAGGCCAGTCTCCTCCTCTTGGGAGTCCATCTAACAACCCTTTCTCTATTGAGTAATTCCTAATATGACTATCTGAATTAGAAACATTTGCCTATGTAAACTAAGGATGCCTTATCTAATCYCTCATTAGTAAAATTCACCTGTCCTTTACTTTCAGTTTCTAGGTGAGAGGAAGAGATACAAGTTGCATTCATTACACTCGTCATTACGCTTCTTGCTACTGGAAAAAAAGTTTATCATAATCATAAGGAAGATGAGCAAGACAGCAGCATCCTGCACTATTGTGACCTTTCCAGCATTTCRTATTTTGACTCAGCAACCATTCCATCTGCTTGGTACACTGCAGAAAACAAGGCACTACAAACTTAACCCATTACTGTAAAGCTATATCAGATCATTTAAGTATGGGTTAGCTCCCCTCTCACACCCTGCTAAACTGCTAGGTCTTGGCCTGCTTTGATATTATTAGAATATGATGTTAATAGGGGCAATAGGTTTTCTTTAATGAAGATATTACTATCTCAGTCTGAGATGTCACTCACAGATCCAGCTTTTCCTGAAAAAGCAGTGATAGATTACTGATCTGGGCAACACTTCGCAACAAGTGACAAATCACGTTTAATTCTTTAGATATTCATTATCATAACACTAATCCGTCTGGCATTAAGGAGGAATAATATGCAGACCTATATTCTTTCTCTTGCAATTTAGTATAAACCTAGAATTGCTTCTGAAATCTTTTTAAGAGATCTCCAGATGCTTGCACATCATCTAAAAAATTGTAACATCACAATGTCACTAATGTTTCAGCTCTTCTCTGCCTTGGCTTGAAGGCTGGGGAGTAAAGTACAACAGGTGGGTCCTGGCCTTTCAATACCTTCCTATCATATTGGCTTTGGGCAAATACTGACTACAGACAGTAGCTAAAATTTTTGTTGAGCAAAAATATTTGCAAAACTAGGGAAAACAACAACCCTAGGTTCTTTAAACCTGCAAGTTAGGAAGGCTGTAAAAGGCAGACAGATGTAGGAGGTGATAATTTTAAGGTACAGATTCTGACAAAAGCGGTTCTCTGTTAGCAACCAGATAGGCTTTTTTTGTTTGTTTTGGTTTTCCTAAATTTACCAATAAAAGATAGGTTTAGAAAAGTTGCAGTTCTTTCCCCTTAGTRCTTTGCACTGAATCAACATATCCCACATCACAAGACACAGCTCAGTTTGGCCATGTGGTCTCCTTCTCAATACTTCCAGCCACTCACTGTCCAGCTTTTAACTGCTTGGGGGTAATATTTAACACAGSCAGCTCATGCCCTGGCTGCAGAACTGTTCATCACGGCTTTTCACCTGTGTCCAGGTATCTCCGCTTTTTCCTTTAAAGTTTCTTTGACTAGGGGTATATAATAAACAGATACCTTGCTAAAAACAAAGCTATACTTTCATTTATCAGTAGAAACACAACACTTAGGAGAAAAAGTATTTCAGAACAAAGATCCATCTCTGCTTCCCCAAGGTTTAGCATGCCATGGCAGCAATCTGAGAAGGATTAATCTCTAAAGACAGACATGGCCAAGGGCCAAGAATGGGAAGGAGGTGGGAAAAGCAGGGGTAGGAACAGTCTCTTGGGGAAAGTTCCAAATAGAGTAAGAAAAAATACAGCAGAGTAGCAGCTAAGAGGCAGATATTTAAGAGTCTAGAAGGTAACAAATGGATCTGAATGTTACAAAAAAGAAAAAAAGACAGCAGTCAATAGAGGGCTGAAAGAAATGAGAGGAGAAGGTTACAGCAGCACAAAAGTCCCTCTGAGAAGCAGAAAGGGGAGCAGAGCCAAAGGTAGGCAGTGCAACGGGATCTGTAGCGAGCGGGGCGTCAATCTGAGATGGTGGTGGGTCCAAAAGGAAATATCCAGTATAAAGTCTAAAAACACCAAACTGCTCAAGTGTGACTTGGAGGTCAAGAAGCAGATATAAAAGCAAAGCGTATCCAAGTTACAATCCTAAACCTGGCAAGAATACGTGCAACCGTGTACACAGCCACCTGGGAAAACCAATGGAAATGCGACTGCCAAATCTAATAAGCCCTTTTTATTTTAAAGCAACAGCCTATTATTCCAGCTTCTTAAACTTTAAGAAAGCTACACCTTTCTAATTGCTCTTTGCATAACTGTTATTCCGTATGTAAATAACTTCAGTCATAAGGAATTAATAATTCATAAGCAATGAAGTTAAAATTAATTCTCCTGTGTCCAATTTTCTTCTTTAGAAACATATATAATACACAGTGGAAATGAAAGTGGCTCAAGCTGTTTTACACTGGTTAAATGTATTCATGTTTTCTACGGTGCTCTCTTTCTCTTTGTATGAAAACTGTTAAGTCTTATTAATATTATTATTTAATAAGATTAGTAAAAATTAAACTCCACCATTAAAAATCCAGAAACATGTTTCCTTTTGTTTACAGGTAATTAGGTAATTTTCAAACTGCACACAGAGAAAGAAATTAATTAATGGTGGGAAGAGAATAAAGACTAGAGAGGAGCTCCCTGGCACTGCATGAGTGACTACTAAAAGGCACATTTCACTCTCCTTATACATCCTAGTTAAATAACAATATTTGAAGTATAGAGATTTTTAAATGCTTAAAATACTACAAGGCATCAACTAACTAGCTTTCCTATGAAATAAACACTTTAAGCCCGGTTTTACAAAGTGGGAAACCAACAGGTTTAAGGACTTTCCCAAAGACATTTCAGGTATGGTTATAAAACACAAAATAACAAATCATGGTACACGCAAGGCTGGAATGCAGAACCTCCCAGTTCTGCAGCAAGACACAGTGCAGCATCTGCAGTTACCTGGRGCCCGGTTCTCACATGGCACATTTTGTTCCTCTAAAAAGCCTTTTTGTATGTGACCAGCTTTGGAGTGAGTTGCTGCTTAACATGTTTCAAATTAAGGGAATATTTAGCTGCTGAGGGCCTGATCCTACCTTGACCTAAATCAGACAAGTGGGATATAACACAAAACTTGGTTCTTTCCCAGAGCTTATAAAGGCAGCATCCAAATTAAATAAAACACCTGCTAAGGAATAAAAGCACTAATGGCAGCGAGACAAATTTACAGAACCACAGCCAGTGCCAGCAAAACAGGCAGTAAAGGTTGCTGCAAACACCATAAACACATGGTGACTCACCCTGCTGAAAAGACTGTAGGGACAAAAAGAAACATTTTTTGGTCATTCTGAGATGGAAGACTAAAATTATTCATCAGCAACAGGGCAATATTTTTTTCCATACTGGCCAGCAGGTAGGATCAAATCCTACAGCCCCTATATACACAATATAAAGACTAGTTTACTTCTTTCAACTGCAATTTGAAAAAGCACTCAGCCACATGCTTTACTTGAAGTGCATATCAAAACCCAATGCTATCCATGAAAAAACCCAAGTACATATTTCAAGCTGATATAAGACTGAATAATTTGTTTTACTGACATGCTGCTGAGCTATTGAGGTTGCAAGGTCTCCCCTTCCGGTTGCATGGGAGCCTGTTAGAGTATTGCAGCACAAATAGGCTGTGCAATAGTGCCCAGATGCTTCCAAACTCTCACCTTCTTTAGTACAGCCAAACTGTGCTTGGAGAGTATTTCATTTATGTGCTTTGTAGGTCAGAGTACAAAGACATATTCTCAGTTGTCCACCACTAAATGAAATGTCCCTTTTGTTCACCATAAGACAGCTCTGGCTCTGAAGCAGGACACACGCTCCAACCATCAAAAATGTGTGCAACAGGTTTCTCTTTCACAATGTGTCTTCACACYGACTCTGGCATCTAACATAAGCAACTCCGGACCAGTTATGTACAGGTACCTCGCGTGTGCTGAAGTATGAACCAGAACACACTATTTTGCACATACACACACACAAATACCACAAATGTCAGTTCTTACATAGAGAAGCTATATATTCTTGCTATGAAATACTTATTAAATGGTTACAATGATTTAAAGAAACATAGAAATAGTCACCATCTTGAAAATGTTGGTGCAATATTACAGAACATTCATACATATTAATTGAGAAATATTAAGGTATTTTTGATTAATAATATTGCTGTTACAAAATTAGAGGCATTATTTTCAAAACCAGTCTTTCAAAAAACTCTTGCACACTCTCGCAAAATCACTTTCAGCTCTTGGAAAAGAGTCCTGAACAATCTGTGTTAAGTGACCCTGCTGGAGCAGGGGTTTGGATTAGCTGTTCTCTAAAGGCCCCTTCCAAGCTCAACCAGTYTGTGATTCTGTGATCTACAGAACTGCAACTACAAAAACACTGCACCTTTTATCTTAAATAGATGTTGAGTATCAGTTCTGTATACTTAGGCCTAGTTGGCAGTTTCCATGAGAAAAAAGCTAAGCTGGAATTATTTATCATATCATATAAAATTTTAAGATAGTGCATTCTAGCTCCCTAATCTAGAAGGTGGCTCTTGAAACTCTCTGATAAGAAAGCATTGAATGCAAAGATATTTTTGCTTAGATATGACCACCTTTTCCACCTAAGGCAAAGTTATTTCTTTACSTTAACACCTTCTGTGCTAACAGACTGCTCACGTATCTCCTGACACTCTAGTTCCCAGGAAAGTCTACTTTCAAATGGATCAGTATCTGAGGATACTTATAGGGAATGCATTTCCTAGGTGTACCTGGTGCAAGTCTATCAGCATTAGAGAAGTTAATTAGTCAAGCGAGAGCTGGAATCTCACCAGGCTAATTTTTGCTGTCAGGGATAATGATAGATTTTTCAAGCCTTAAACCAACAATTGGTGCAAAAGATCAACCTACTAATGACTGTCAATTAGTTGTGTGACTATTGACTTCATTTTTCTGTCTTTGAAAAACATGTCATACTCATTCAAAAACAGCCCACACCACCTGTATTTTGCAGCTGTGAAAACACCGATATTCCAAATAAATCCCCAGAGATGCTACAGCCAAATGTTTTTTGGTAAATACTAAATGCCTGCTCACTGTAATGTTATTAACTGTGTTCATCTGCCTAGCAAAACACAGTGGAACACTCATAACTGCAGAATAATCTAAACATGTCTGGCCACAAATTAATGCAAGTGTTGGAACAGCTTAGGTATCTYCACGTAAATTTGTATCAAGAATTACAGCCAAGGAAGAAAGCCTCCAGTCAGGGAAACTGAGGAGACTACTGAGGTTCAAATATATTTGTAACATACCTCGCATAAACGTGGTATTGGCAAATTCAGAGTTCAGAGTATGTGTTCACCAAATAATCACTATCTATGTCCTCAAGCCAGGTCTCCTTCACATTCCTTTATGGAATATCATATATCATATCATGGTATGTCACTGTACTACCACTAAGATGCTTGGTTTGGCACTCAGCTATCTAAGGATATTAGCACTGCAAGTCCTTACTACCTTCTGCGCTGTACCATCAAAACCCAAAGCCAACACTGAAGCATAAGCCTGTTCAGCAACACGGGTGACTCTCAAAGCAGAAAAACATAAAAACATCTAACCTGCAGCCACAGCAAAATACATCCAGAATKTGCATAAACTGTGTACATGGATCTATGCAATACATACCACTAAACTGCTTGGAAACAAACACAAGGCAATGATAAAGAACATAAAGATGTTTGCAYGCAATTATTTTGGTGTCATTAGGATTTCTGTAGGTCTAACTCAACACAAAAGCCGCTTTGCACACCGCAAAGATGATGGGGGCCGACACATCGTTTTAAAGTCTCTAGTATTAGAGGTCTAACAAGAAGGTGGAAAAACAGACTTGGGTGAGCTCAGCAACTCAAGTTCACCCTCACATATAGGCAGTATAGAAAGGAACTCACTTCTATCATTAGCTCTTTTTTTCCTACCATAACAACCCAAACTGATACAAAGCAAAAAGAAYTTTAGAGCTTTGTTTATTAGTTTTATTAAGAAAATAAGTTTCACTTTACTCTTCTTACACAGTATCCCTATTTAATTAAAAAAAAAAGAAAAAAACACGCCCCATACCCTGTACCACCACCACCAACACAACGTCAACTGTTCCTTCCTGAGCTTTCCTCTATAATGCTCATGTATTTTTGTATTTTTCAACTCATGGTCTCTGACAACTCGCTCTCTAGACTGCAAGTCCCTGCTCCAGAGCATGCAGGGATTAAAGATCTAGTGACACAGAGAAATAGATGTTCTGGATATCAATTTGAGTAAAATTCTAGCAAATGCTTAGCAAAAACTTAGATTTAWAAAAGGCCACCATCTCAACACAGATACCCTGGCACGTAAGAATTTGCTCTGAACAGTTGAATCTGTGGGTACCATACGCAGCATATAGCACGGTCTTAGGTTAAGAAAAATAGAAATGAAAGAGACAAAAGCAGCACTCTCACCTCCATTTCTATAAAAAACAACAGGGAACCCATTCAGTATTGGAACCGAGATAACCAGGAAGAATAAATATCACTTTTCTTATAACAATAAAATCTTACAGCCTCGCAAGTTGTTTGGCAGTTTCCAAGCCTCACCAAATCACAAGTTTCACATCAGAAAGGGCTAGGTAGCTAAAAGCATGGCACAATTCCCTCATTCTGGCAGCCGGCACAAAGAAAAACTCCAAAAATCCTGACAGCTGTAATRAAAATCTCAAACACTGATATTGCCTCTCTAACAAAACACCTATGAGAGCCAACCTTTTAGAAATGCTGAAAAGGCTCCATTAAAGCTGGAGCCGTCAACAATAAGTAGTTCCAAAAAGTCAATTTCATCATGATATAGCAGTTCTTAAACTGTATTTCCATATAAAATACCACAAAGAAAGCAGATCTTACAACTAATTTTTTAATTAAGATTTTCCCAATTTACCTGCCATAAAAAATCCCAGTGATCTGACAGTTAAGAGCATGAGCATACAGGCTGCACTAGAACTGCACTTTGTTCAGTTCCCAGCCCAAGGGCAGAGAATAACCAGGGTATCTCGAGCAAGCTACTCCATTCCCTTTGTCAGAATTCCCATTTCCTTTCTTTTTGAGGTTTCTTACTTGGGAAGTATGCTCCAAAGAGCAGAGATTCACAGACCACCTTTTATTTACACCCATATGCAAAAATAAAACCCTGTCTTAATTGGGAATTTCAAGCAAAAGAAAAACCCCATTTCTTTCCCCACCTCCCCAATTAAGCAACCTTTGTTTTATTTGTCTTTTTACAAGCAGTGAAATGCAGTAATTTGCCCAATAAATGTATCCTTGTGGGTGGCATCCTTCTGTTTTGCAACTTGGAGAAAACCTGGTGAATGCTCCAGCAAGTGGGCATGCTGCAATGTGGTCTTTTTTCACAAATTCACATTAAGCCTTGAGCTAGGCTAGACAGCACTTAATATCTGAGGCGGGGGGAGGTGGGGAAGAAAACTTCACGTCACTGGAATTCTGTCTCTGTGCGGGCTCAGAGCTCGGCTGCTCTCTGGTTATTGCTATGCTGAGTGCTAAGATGGCTGTTAAATATTTTATCAGCCAAGACTAAAAACCAAGAAATGTGCTGAAAACAAGGGCTAAATGATCTCTGTTTTGAGTCTCACATTGTGCAGACACACAAGCAGATTTTTTTTTTTTTTTTTTTTTTTTTTATTATTTCCCCTGCTTCCTCTCTTTCTCTCAAACCTCTCCCCCAAAGCGGCGGCACAGAGGGTTTGCTTTTCCGCAGCGGTGGCTGCAGTACGGTGCACTTTATAAGGGCTGACAGTTAACCGAAGTAAACATAAGGACACAGCAGCATTAGGGATGTCAGTCTGCAAATAGAATTTTGTTGTAATTCTCTGCATGAGGTCTGGGAGCAGCCGACGGCTGAATTAAGTACAGTGCTTTTGCAGATTTTATGAGGCTGATGCATGCGACTGCTCTCCCTCCCTCCCTCCGTCACACTGGAGACTCGGATGATGGAAAATCACGTATTATCTGCGCACGTATGTGTGCATGCACAGCAAAAATATATCTTTCTGCTCCGCTCCTTGCTGTTCCACATCCCCTGTTAGCTCCTTTCAGTAACTCCCTGACACCAAATGCACTGATTTACAGTACAGAGGTGCAGTAACTAAGAAATTTTCCTTCCCCCTCCTCCCAGCTCTTTTCCCTCCCTGCACACACTGAAAAGCCCATCTCAAAATCCCTTCCCTGCTTTAAACACCAACTCCCAGCCACGAATTTATCTGCGCTTTCCACTCTGCGGTTGGGGCTGTCAGCTGCTAATAACAGAGTTTTTACCACCATCTGCAGCACTGAGCTCTTCCTGCGGTTTCCCTCTGCCATTTCTAAGAATCCTACAAATAAATCACATCTGATCAGTGGCTCCAACATGAAATACTCGGTCACTGCAGCCCAGCTCAGCCTTTGTTTCAGGCAGCCTAGGTGACAGATGCGTTGCTCTCASATAGAGCTGCCCACAAGGAAGCAGCGAGGGCTCTGGTTCTGTTTTGTGAACCTTGCAGAGATGGATCACGGGCTGAGGTTATGCTGAAAGCATACGGGCTTGGCTCCGGCAGACCCTGCGYCACAAGGGAAGCAGAGCAGGGTCTGGGCTGCATCTGGAAAGGGTCCATCTTTGTTGCAGGCGGCGCAGCCATTTCGTGACAAGTGGCTGGTTTAAGGGAGCAAAGCGGCAGCCGCATCAAGCCGCAGGGCTCGGCTGCGTGGCCCCGTTTTTTATCCGCAGCCCTGGGATGGGCAAACTGCCGCAGCCCAGGCCCTGTTACGCTGCCCCCCAGATGAGTGGGTATCGATTTTTCTGACTGCGTTCCCTGCGCCGCAGCGGCGGTGGCCATGGAGCAGCTGCAGCCCGAGCAGCGCCGGGGCGGCTTCCACAGGAGCCCATTAGTCACCAGATGTCACCTTCTGCTGCCAGCGCTGGGCCGAGCGCGTCCCGTGCATGCTGAACAGCCGAGCGAGCGGCGCCACGGCTCCATGGGCCGTGGCGACCCCACAGTCACGTCTGCAGTGACACCTACAGCCGCGGCCCCGCAGGACATGGCGCCCGCACAGCCCCCGCCACACAGGCTCCTTTCTTCCTCTTTTTAGACAAACCGCTCTCTCCTCTGTGGATGCAATTGATTTTATTCACCGGAGGAAACACCGGCTGCTCTATCGATTGCTGCATTTGCTGCATTTATTTTGTTTTCTCCTCTGCATGATACCGTACAACGTTATTAAAAAGGTGCTGTAGATCAAACAGAAAATTATTTGTTTTCCTCTAKCAAGACTATTTTTAAAACTATTGTATTTTAAACATTTCAGCTCAACTGCAGGGGAAAAATATTATTTAGAGGCCACTGTCATTACCTGGTACTCATTAGCGAGTGCTTTACGGGTCTGCTGGGCGCAGGAGAAGGCTGCACCAGCCCCTGCACAGGTGCCTTTCTCTCCACATTAATTATTTCTCTTACAGCTTCCCCAGCATTTCACCAGAAAACACCAGGCACTTACTACAACAAGAGTTTTGGTAGTATTTTAAAGCAGTAAAGAAAATCCGATGGAGCAAATCTATGAAAACAGTGTTATAAAAATTAACTTTAATAATGTTCTGTTGAGCTAAATGGGGGAGTGTTTTCACGAAACTGAAAAAAATCAAAACGAATTTACTCAAGCACAACAGATAGGAGGGTCACTAGACTTGAGTAATTGTCCAAGTATTTGTGAATGTGAAAATAACTGAAAAAGCCATATTTCAATTTAACTTTTGGGTGTATCAATTATCTTGAGCAGAGGCAGAGCACAGCACATTATCAACTCAGATTCAGATGTAAGATAAAATTTGGAGGAGAGGCACAAGAATTATGGATTTTTTCAGGCAAACTGAAATGGCAAGTTATGCACATCTTTTAGATATAAACAAGTATGCGAAAACCTGAAATACTTCCAGAGCCATCAAAACCATTTCAAGTTTCTTGGATTGTATGCTCTTGTAATTGGAATTGCGAGATGCAATTTATATGAATTTTCAATACCTCGGTTCCTCCAGGCTCCTTTCTATGCACTGTTTTTTTAATTTGATATTTTTTCAGCCTTAATTCTAATTCTATAGATAATTGGATGGATATTCTACCACTGCATTGAAGAGGCTAGGACTCTACTCACAATCTTTACCCAAATACAGCGAGCTAAGAAAAAAAAAAAAATCTATCGTGTAATAAAGGAAAAGAAAGTTAAAGCATTTATAAAGGCTATTCATTTCTATTTTAAGGAATGTCTTTTTGCAATGGCATTTTTGCAAGCTGATAATTCTGCAGGATGCTTTCTGTTACTTTGACTAACCTTAAATATGACAGAGTAAGGCCTGAAACACAATTTCAAGATTTGGGCAGGTCAGAGATCCCCACTGCTGCATATATTGCGGCAAATGAGAAGAGATGTCTTTTGGCCTGGGGACACAGAGGCCTGGAGCTCTCTRTTCACATGCTCCATTTTAAACATGAGCCTGCTCTTATTAAAACACCGGGCATGAACCAGGCCTGAACGTTTTCAGCTCCCCTACTTTGCAATCAGGGCTTACGAGGCCCAGAGGTAGTCTGGACYTGGGCTCCACAGCCCTTTTCTCCTTAGGGAGAAGCTCAGCATCCACGTCATGGGAAGAGGGGGCTATGTTTAAGTTTATATAATGTGACATGTTAGGAGGGCTGGKAGAGCACGTGCTAACACCCAGTCTGTGCAGTTCAGCACGTTATTGATGGTTGTTTCCTGCATATTTATCCCACAAATGATCAACACTGTAGCATCCATTTTGTCTGCTCAGTTCAGGCTGTATTTTATAAAATGTGAAAAGCTACACTAYTGAAGACTTCATTGCAATCCTGATAAAGATGCAAAAATTAGAAATTATTTCTTTTAAAATTGMATATTTATACAAGGCCTGTTGAAAGCCCAAAGCTCTCATACAATATTATCTGTCCAATCCAGTCAAGTTACTCCGCAAAGCCAATGCATATCTTTAATAACAAAATCTACTTTATAATTATTTCTCTGAAAAGTCTATTCTAAACACTTTGCACTTTGGGAATATGCTAGTAGAAATCTTCCAAATTTCCACATAGTTAGCCATCATCTCCATAGGAGCAACTTACATGCACTATGTCAAAAAAAAATATCAGTCCCATATGGTCTCCACTAAAATGTCCAAAGTTACTGGAATCCTCTTSAAATTCAACCCAGGAACTTCCAAGTCAGAAAACTTCAATTTTAGCTTTAAAATACTGATTAGCATAAATGTTGACAAAATTCCTTAACCACAACCTACCTACCTAGAGGTGTAAGGCATATATAATAGCAGCATTTTAAATAATTTATTCAATTCAAACATTATTAAATTGAAACAGAATGTCCAAAACACTTGGAAAATGCTTTCAAACCATTACGGACTTGTAAGGCTTTGGAATCTAMAAAAGTTTCACATAAAAAGCTACTATGCTTTTATTATAAATGCACCTCAGGATTTAATATATTAAGCTTTTCAAACACAGCATGCTGAAATTTGGCATTTTCATTCTGCTTACACATTATTTAAATGTGAGGTATATACAGGGGGAAAAATCCTAGCAGAGAGGTCATTTGCAAAATAAAGAAGCTGTGTTGTTGATATTGCTGGTCTAAAGAGGCCCTAAACCATGTAAAATTGATTTTGTTTTTAAGTACTAATGAACAAAGTCTAGGACATTGGCTGTGAATTAATGATCTCTTGGGTGGAGCTGATTCTATTAACCTCAGGTACTCATTAATCCCTAGGGCTACCTACCATGAAGGTCATTAGTGCTATCAAAAGCTAAATATTTATTGTACAATTGCATTTTGTGTGTGTGTGTGTGTCTTACATCTGACATAATTTGGCCGATTTTCTTTCTCATTTCGATTATTTAGGTCCACTTCCAACAGTGCAGTCTGCTGCCTCAAAGAACTGATGCCCAAAACATCCACACATTTTCCAATACTATTGTGATTAKAATTAATTTTAGGGACCAAGTTCCAACATTTCCCAGTGTAGCTAAAATTTTCTCTTAACATAAGAAGCTCTCAAGYCAAAAGYGTTTCTCAGGTGAGGGGCAGCATAWAATAAACCCATAGACTTGAGGTCAGAACAGCCAATGCTACARTAAGTCCTGAAGAACAGCATAAACATGTACTCCTACACCAACTTACCAACCATTTATGCAGACCCAACCATTTTAGCAGGAGGAGGAGAGTCTTTAATACCATAGCAGGTAAGTAACAATACAGTAAATCTACCCTGTGTTCCTTTTTGCAGTTTTCTCTCTTGAACTGAAGTGTTACTGAATTGCCCTTTCAGATACGATGGCACTGGCGTGGAGCTGAAGGGACACAGGGTGGCAGCAGAAAAGAGAATGGCCCCTGCCGTAGCCTCCCCTTGCATCCCTGCAGCTTGGAGGCTCTTACGCTACAACTCAATTCTTTTATTTGAGRTTTAGCCACATTTCAGATGTCCAATTGTCTTTACAATCTGAAGCAATTTTCTAGCTCTACACCAAGTTGTTTTCTATGTACTGAATTTAGTTTTACTGAGATGTCAACARCTTAATAGCAATATACATGATGGGTTACCTCAAAAAACGTTCTGAGTGCCTGTGTGGGGAAGTACTTGAAGTTGGCTTTGAGTAATGCCATGATTTTTGATTCTCCATTTTGAAAGGGAAAATAGCTTATACTTACCTTGGCAGAAAAGCACATGAAACACATAGGAAATGAACCTGAAATGGACCTCTTAATTCATCGATTCCAGTCCCCTGCTATCAGAGGCACCATATCATATCATCTCCTTGGTAATTTCTTGCCCATGCTACTCTAATTAAAAGGCCATTCCAAAGTCTGATTCCTCTAATGGTGAGGAACCTTCTTCTAATTTCCAGGCTAAAATTTATTCATGACCAGTTTATACCCATTTGTTCTTGTGCCTGTCCTTTAGATTAAGTAGCTCATCTCTCTTCCCTCCCTGTTCTACCTACCTTCACACTCTCTGATGTATTCATAGACAGCACTCAGGAAAATGAAGCTGAGTGGGATCTAAGTTAAATGGGCAATCCCTTTTCAGTCTCCTCTCATAAGACAGGCTTTTCATTAACCTTGTAGCAGCAATTCTCTGTACCTGCTCCAGTCGGAGCTCATCTTGCCTAAACGCAGGCAAACTTGCACCCCCCATGTTCAAGATCAAGTCTGACCATTATGGTGCACTACAGATTTAACACTATTCAGTGTCAAGAGAATATACTTGGCTTGTCAAAGTCGAGAACTGCTTGCTTTCTATTTTCCTCCCCTGCAGTTAGTGTCTTTAGTGACTAATACACAARTCCCTCCCTCCCTATGTCATTTATAGCTCATGGCCCCAGCCATAAAGAATAAAACCCTGTTAAGCCCATCATTGTGGTCTCATACAAACAGATGACTAAAAAAATAGTTCTTTTTTCATGTTAATGGTAGAAACCTTGGTGCATTCACTGCTTAAGGGTAATTATCCCACACATACTTAAGAGTAAACAAATACACAGACCCACTCCCAGTGTCTGAATGCAACAAGTGTAAAGCTCAGGAAGCTTTACTTTCCAACTGCTAATAGGGCACTTGTGCCCAGCCAGAAAATAGAAGACATCTCTTGATTTCATCGGCTGAAACACTTCTTCKTTTTGTACTTAACTATCAATTAACTAATAGCAAGGACTTGCCCATTTCACTGCCTATAACACAAGAGTTTCTTGTGTTTATGGAGACCTACTTTTCTCAAGGTTTGTTGCCCAGAATTTCTCCAGGTTTTTCTCAGAATTTCCAGTTCTAAAAAAAACTAGTTACAGCTCCATGTGTATCCATTTCTGACATTTCCCTAGCCCAACTGCCTACATGCAGGTATTACTTCAATAGCAATGACATATTTTATACACCAAGTAACACAATAATAGTCCATCTCTCAAGCATGCTTGTGTCTTGAACRCTCTGGGTTGCAAGTGTCACTCTTTCCAGGCTTGAGATGGGCTAAATGATCAACTAAAGCACCTGCTAATTTCCATACACAGTATGGAAATCCATACCTTTATCTCAAACTACCAATGGCAAAGAGAGTATCACTGAACTGCCACTCAGCTCCTTCCAAAAGGATGCAGGTCGCGGGCAGTTATGAGATGAAAAGAGCCATTTGCTGGGTCCTCTTTGCAAACTAAATCAAGCACCTCSGACAGACAGAAGCAATTTTTGTCTAGCAAAACAACTGATGTAGATTTCTTTAATCTTAGAGCAATGAATAAGCAGCAAATCGTACCCAGACCTAGAATTTGTCAGACCCACTGATTTCCTGCAYTCTTGGGGGAGCTCTGTTGTGGCCAGTGTGAGATTTCTTGGTAACAATCTGACCCCTTTATGTCAAAAACAAGTTTAGCTGGTGGGCTGTTCTTAAGTTCGCATCCAAATGCAACTTCTCATTACTTCCCCATGTTCAGACTCTGTTCATTTCTGGCTTACCCTGACATCTGTTTGCACACCCAGAGAAGGCAGCTGGGAGACTGCTACATAACAGATTACATATTTTGAAAAACAAAGCTATTGCTTACAATTGTAATAAAAAAATTAATAGGGGATAATTCTTCACATAGGAGATGGGGAGGTTTTAATAAAATCTGAAGTTAAACTTCTCTTTTTATGAGTGTTTTACAGATATCTTTACAATGAAATCTGCATGCTATGTAGTTGTGATGTAATGRGGAAGTAATTGTTAATACTTCACAGATGTTGCAGAACATTTAGTCTTGTTTCTTCATRAACAAATTAAGGAAGAGCAAACTGTCTAAGAAGGGGAATATAAACATTCATTCTCATTTGAAGTAGCAAATAAGGTCTTAGCTTGAATGTGATGTCTTTGCTACAGGAACTACTTCTGTCTGGACAAAGATTAACAAGAACAAAAAACCCATCCTTCCTCTGAAAATTGTTCCAGAATATGAGATTTTCAAGTAACATTTTAGTTCTCCTATAACATCACCCTAAGGCTATAACTAGATGCATAGCACCCCACATAAAAAGACAGTATGAAAGCATTTGCCTTAATAACCTAAATTTTAACTAAGGCAGAAAAGGGCAACTCAGTAAGAAATCTCTTCATGGACACAGCAGAATGAGATTGCATGAGTATTCATATCCGAACACATGAAAGAACAGAGCACTTATTTAGCCAATGTGAACACAAAACCACATGAGCAGAACCATGCCTGACAAAAGGTATTACAGTTCCTAGGAGTTAACGTCTGTTAGGCCTGYTTAAATGTTCCCTAACCTGATCACCCTCCACCAAGGCCTCCTTACTCTGCCTTTCCAACCGGTCTCAGGGCCCTAGGATTCCCGGAGAGGAGCCTTACTAGCGCGCACCAGGGCACACCAGCCTTTCCACACCCTTGCCTGTTACCATATCCAATGCACCATCCTGTCACCATGAGATTTCTCTGAGATCTTTCTCTCCAGAAATTGCTCATCTCACAGGGAAAGCCCACACTACAAGGAGGAGTGAGGCCAATCAGGAAGACCTGGAGGACAGTGCAAACCATCTTYACGTTTACATGAAACTGCTTTCAGAGTGCCTAGCTACAACACTTTGACTTACAAGACTTTCCCTCACTAAGCGCCAGGGTCTCGTCAGCCTTTTAGTCCCAGCCTGTCTCCATGGAGTTTCCTGCTCGTCCCCTTGACCCGGCCTCTCGCTGATCCTCCTCGCTTGCAGGAGGCTGTCAGTGACTAATGACCAGAGCGGCACAATGAGGAACAACGGGGAGGGGAAACGTGGCAAGACCAGCAGTCAGCCCCACGGCAGACAAAAGCRAGCGCATCTGGAGCTGTGCGGCCCTTCACTCCTTGTCACTAGGGTGCCCCACACACAACAGTAAAATCAACACTCTCACACTTGAGCAGATTTGCTAAATTTCCTCAATTTCATATTAAATTATTCCAAATCATTCCAGACACCTTCTCCTCATGAATGTTTTGCTTCCAGGACTTCGTTATCCTGCCCGTGGTGAAATTCATGCTAATGATATATGCCTGATTGATAGTCAGASGCGACACAGCCTTTTGTGGAGGCTCCTGTTACATACACACACAACAAGTTTCAGGACCACATTTCCTCCATCCTCACTCATCAATACCCTCATTTATAACACCAGGAGCACTGGTGACAGCACAGGGTCATTTAAGCTTCCCTGTCCTCACTGCAACTCATTTTCCAGCTGAAGTTTGTCAAAAAGCACAGCAGAAGTCCAACTAAATTCTAGAGGTTTAGTTAAAGAAAATCTTATTAAACACAAATTATACAAGCCCATTTTCATCAAGGGAGCCAAATACCATAAATTTATAAAAATATTGTAAAACAACAGGACCTGGCTTCCACTTATCCGCATCGTGTTTTTAAGATGTAAAAAAATAAAACACTCAAGTCAACTACAGAGTTTGATCAACAGATTTTCCTGGTTCTGCAGTCAATAACAAAGTCAATTGGTGGGAAGGAAAAGAATTAGCTGAGTTCAAGCCATTAAATATTTATTTTGGATTCTTCAGAAAGGTTTTATTCACCCCAAGTAGATGTTCAGTTGTATCACTCTCCAATTTAATTTTTTATTCCTTTAATTTAGGTCCATTTGGAAGGAAAACAACTGAACATAACACAAAGAGATAAAGTGATGCCAATCACCAACTAGGGAACCAGGGTCATAATTTGCCAAACACTGTTTCTGCAGATACACGTTGCCTTCCGAAAAACCATTACACTGAGCTCTGTCCATTTGGTTTGCACAAGGCAGAATACCAGACCAAGACTGTTTTTACACTGCCTTTTAYCCTGGTCTCTCTCCTCTTCTACCTGTCATACATCATGCAAACATTGTGAGATATGCTCTGCAGGAAAATAAAATAGCCAAAAAGTTAATTTTAGTCATTTTGTTTTGAGTTTTCATCATTATTTGTCTGCATTCTACTTTTCCCAAGTGCATGTTTCCCAAGAATGATCACCAAAAACATCTTTTCAGACATATTAGCATACTACACTCCTTCCCAAAATGTGAAGTTAAAGAAACAGGAAAAAAGCCAACAATGGCAGGTACCACATTTCAGTTTCCCTAACTGATGGCTGAATTCACCACCTCATTGCGTCAACGCTTTTTGATACCCCAACACTAAAGCCAGGCTTTAATAAATCTTTCCTCATATATTTTATTTTCCACAAGGCAGTTCATGGGTTAGGTGAGGATATGGAAGACAATCCCTTCTAGCCCTTTTCCTTATGCTCATTATGGACATTAGGCTTAACAAGGCAACCATGGTAATTAATTCTCCTTAATTACAGTGTCACAGATGCAAGGAGGGAGAGCTGCAGATCACAACAGTCCAACTAGACCACCCAGCACTTTCAGGGGCTCATCTCTGTCCTTTTTTTAATTTTTGTATTCCTTCTTATAAAACAGTTTTAATGACGTGTTTCCAACTGAGCCCTCAGTTAATGATAGCAACACCAGTAAAGCAGCTCACATGAAACAGTCGCTTTCTTCAGGGTTTTCTGCTACCTGCATTTTTGAAGTTTCATCTCCTAAGAGCTTTGTCAGCGAGGAAAAAGGGGACAGGGATGAGCCTACTCCATAAGCTCCTATAAATCAGTCCCAATAAATAGTATTCCCTTTTGACTTAGAAATTTGTCTGATGTAATCAATTTCTCAAATCAGGCTGATGCGTTAAATTGATCTTTTTCACTTCTAATATTTTCTCTGTAACCATCCTCTACTTCTCTTCTGCCCTTTCCTGTCATCTCATCTTACAACAAGTCAGAAACATATTTTTCTTTATAAGGAAGAAAAAATCCATTTTATGATATCTCTGCATTTCAAATGTTTTTTTATAAAAACGGTGAGAGCAAGCCTTGAATAAAGCACATATTGACAGTGAAGAGCAGCAAAGCCATGTATTGCATGCTACTAGCTTTCTATAAGGCATCAGACATTAAAGTTGAACTTTTGCCTGGATCCTGTCATTCGAGCTAATCTATTTCTGCTAGGAAACATGTTGGCAGTGGCAGGTGAGGGTCTTTATGGTMTAACTGAAATAACAATATCCCCAGCACGGCTTTACAGAAAAGCCAAGTATTGACCACGAGAAAAAAGGAGAGAAATAGCAGATTTTAAGAGCTGACAGGAAACCCAATTTCCCTTACCACTTAGTTCCGTATATGAAAAGGTCAGAACTGCACTGCAGAACTGTGCAGAGCCTTTCATACAAAAAAATAAACTGTTCTGTTTTCTTCCCCCCTCCCTGGAAGCATTTCAGCTCATTGTCGTAGGTAGATGAAAAAATTGCTTTCATTTTTACTCGAAGTCTCCTTCTGTTTTATCTAAATGGTCTTTGACAGGGCCACCCATTATGGGATCGCCTTCTGCAGTTGACAACAAAAGGGGACACATATGAAGTAACTGGACCAAATCCTAATGTAACTTCTTTCCAAATAGATCTTTTGTTCTGGCTCATTTAAGCATCACCGAAGCCTATAACATGACAAGAGGCCCTTATTTTTTCCCCTGTGGCAGGGAGTGCCTTACTTATTTTAAATTAATCTTAGACTACTTGATGTTTGCCTATTACCCTAAAAATACATATTATTTTCATATTAATAAAACTCCATATATTATTCTCTGTAGTAGAAGAATTCCTCTTTTACTGTATTTAAATCATGAGTTACATATCTAGTTAAAGTAAAATCAACTATGATGAGATTATATACTCAGTCTGGAAAGGAGCAAAGAATTGTGGAAAACATTCCTTTGATCCAGGTCTCACATCTCATCTCCCTCTATTTTATTTTGAGGGAGAAAGGAGGTGGCGAGGAGGAGGGGAGGGAGTGTTTTTTTTTTTCCCCCATCCAATATAATCTGCCATCTTTTTTTTTTTCCCTCATTCATGCCAAATATGCAGTACAAATGCATGTCTTCTTACTGTGGTAAAATTGGAGGTGTTTAGTTTGATGCATAATTTCTTTGCTTCTCAACACAGAGGAAATTAAAGAGCAGCCATCAGCAGCCAGGTTCAGAACAACACATTGCAGAGCAAGCCCTTGAGCCATCATTCCCCTGACCAAGAGGGTATTTACCACAACCAGTTCCTCTTATTTCTCTAAGCTGTCCATTGCTTTTCTACTTCAAAGATACTTATTAGGGAAAAACACCTTCAGACTTCACTGTCCCAGATATTTCTCAGTTGAACTGTAGCATCTATTTCCCTGATGGTCCCAGTTGTTCATCCCATAAGTTACAAACCCATACCAATACAAAAGAAGTTCTTCCAGAACTGGGTAGTGTGCGTTTTGAAAAAGCCATCTAACTACAACCAGATTSCAGAAAGTTTTGTTACAATCAGGAAGAACACTATCACAGTTTTACCACAACACATATACCAGTTTTCATTATTGATTTTCCTTTTTTCTGTCTAGTTACATGAGTTCTTCCAGCAATTTTTTTTTTCTCTTTCTCTCTCAGTATATGATGGTACATGAGTGACCAAGGGAAAACGGCTTATATTGGTACTGGTATGTGGGCTATCTTTCATGGATGGAGAATGATGCAATTTAAGCTTGGAAAATTATCATTAGTCTATGTTCTATGTAAAGAAGGCATAAGATAAAGCTTAATGACTCTCGAATCTCCCTRAGCTCCTTAGACTATTTTATCTCCTATACATTTTGCAATTAAAATACAAAGAAAAAAACCTTACACTTTTGCTACCAGTGTTTTGTTTTCATACCTGAATTAAGGTCAAAGCATATCAGTAGGTCTCAAAGTATACATCACAGTACATTAGATATCTCCAGCTGAAGAAAGCCAAATACACAACACAATTGGCTCCAAAGATCTTTTTGTGCAATTTGACCATAACTTTTACATTCACCTCAGACAATTTCTTATTACTGCATTTTGTAGCTAAGTGTGCAGCTAAGCACATATAGGCTATGGTACAACTGAACTCTACAGGCATGCCCCTGTAATATCCTGCATTTGTGCAGTCCAAGTCATAGCTGAAGGACAAAAGCCTCCTCCTGGATGACAAGGGTACCAGCACACAGAAGCTACATTCAACAGAGCCATTTGGGTTTGGCCTCAGCTTGCTCAGCAGCAACATGCAGAAATCAGGTACTTGTTGACTTATGTGTTTGAGAACTATTGCTCCCCTACAAACTTGCCTCACAACTCTCTCTGATCACACTATCCAAGTCTCAATACATTTCTTTTTTGGTTTCTTCTTGTACCTTATTATGTACTAAATACAACCAAGAAGAGGTTTCTACTCATTTTCATTTTTTATGCTGTACATCACAGAAAAAGCACTTAAATTTGTCTCGATGAAAATGCCATCCTTAGCTTCCACTTTGAATTATGACTTATTTGGGAAATCTATCCTATTGGCCTAACTTTGGAGAAAGATGCATAGGTTGTTAAACAGTTGACCATAAATATTTGACTACAAAATGGGAGGTGAACAACACCTCCCATTTTGGAGGCTTCCTGCACACGCTGCCATGTCATGTTTACAACCGTGTTCCAGGACTGCATTAATCATGCATTGCAGCAGCTGCCATAGAGCCCTAGTGCCATCGGTTTTGCTATTCGAATTCTGGATATAGCAGCCCTGATAGCAGTCTGCCTACAGGCCAAGTAGGGTACAACCCTTGGTTTGTTACTCCAATCCTACTGCAGGRCGCTCTTCAATCTGGATTTAACTGCACTAGCACTTCCATGTTGACAAGAGCTTCCTCCAAAAGTTTCAGAAATTCATCATGTTCTTATTTTTACATCTGAAAAAWTTTCAGTTATGCTACTCAATAAGGACAACACAAGAGAAGACAGAGTCCCTGCTGCCCTTGCTGGAGGCTGCTGTGCTATGCTACAACTCAAGAGAAAGAGCAGTAACCAYACAGAAAGAGCACCATTAAGATGAAATGAATATGCTTGTGCTTTAAGACCCAGATAAAAGAACAGAACAAGAGCAGGGRAAGCTGGCAGAGTACCAGAATTGCTTAATAGACTAGCATGTAGGTGGAAGAAGCTTCTGGTTTTCACTAAAGTGTTAAGTTAGAGTAAAAGGGAAGAAATAGATGATCATTACACAGTGTCTTACAGGCATCAAAACAGCTACATTAAATGAATTACACACAAAAATGTTTGAGGTGAAATATTCCTTGGAGACAAATAGAGTCGATTTGTAATCTTTATATAATTGCCTGGCATTGTCATCTTCCTACAAGGTGCTGTCATCTTCCTGCTGCAGTGAGAGGGACCTAAGTAGAGGCCAWTAGTACATGGTACATGGCAATCAGCAGGTTTGAGAATACAGAGCTCTAAACATAAATTTCTAGAGTTCCCAAGAACTTCTAGAGTCCACACTATGTTCCCAAGTCCTGAATATAYGCATAAATGAGGAGAGATTTAGTAGAGAAAGGAGGAGAGAAGGCTGRAATCCCAAGAAATCTGGTAGGAATGAAAAATGAATCCCAAGGTTGCCAACAGTCCTTGCAATCCACATGCCAGTAACAAGCATCTTTCCCTGCTCTGGTTCTACCTTTCCAAGCACTCTCCTTGCCCAGAGACTCCTCACACATACACATACTGTCTCTGTTAAAACAGGGTTCCTATTTCCAGGGCACAGTTACACTGTAATAGGTAGCCCACATTAACCTGCATTTGCTTAAACCTTTTCTTTTTATAGCTCATCCCTGCTTCTCCTGCAAATGSATGTGATCTTATTGCATTCATCTTATGGAGCCAACTTTTCCCCAATATTTCTGCCCTTTGTTACAATGGATGCCTTGACCCAAGTCACATGTGCTTAAGTAAATGWCAAGTGGAAAAATTAAGCTTCACAAATAGCTAGCAATAGAGACCTTCTCATTATTCAGATTGAGGTTGCAACACTTGTTTTTGCAAGTGTGAACATCTAAAAGCCAGAACCTGAACAGCATTTTCTTTGCAAAGGGTAAGTATTTAGGCCCTAGTCCAGAAAAGCACTTAAAGACATACATAATTTCCATCACATCAACTTCAACAGGAGTCTAAGGACTAGCTATATATAGTCACTATTGGAAGAAATGATCTAATTTCTATATATTAATTAAAAAGTTACTAACAGACACTTGTGCTTTCTAAGCAAACAGGTTAGGACTTGTCAGTATAGTAATTTATGCTGAACCCTTTTAAAATGGCAGACAACAATCCCACAATTGATTTTGCTTGGTACTAGAGGATACTACAAGGCAGAAAGGTCTGCCTTCAGAAAGGTCAAACATCTAGAGTTTGGGATTTCCAACATTTCCTCAACAAGCCAGTTTGAAATATACAAACTAAAAAATTGGAAAATTGGACAAAGACAACTGTCCAAATAATCAGATCATGTCAATACAAGTAAAGTTTTAAAAAACCTCAGATCATCTAGAATTAGAAACAAAAGCAATAGTTTCCATTTCCATGTATTATGATAGATTTCCTCTTAAGGATTTCAATTCTTTATAGACCATGTTTATCCAAAAAACCATCATTCTAAAGAATAGTTAGTATTCCTTATGAAAATTATTTTGTCAGATAAAGTGTTGACTTCCTCTAACCAACATCTTGAATTGAAAAAAGTAATGGTTTAACATTAAAATTGAAGACTAAGCTAAAACGTTTACAGAGACACAGTTCCTGTTTTCTTGGCAACTGCAACACAGAAATCAAGAGTTATAYCCRCACTATTGAAAGGTCCATCTTGAGAGGAATCGATAGACCGAGACCACAGTCTAAATAGTRCATAGTCCTTGACAGTGTGGATTGACTGCCTCTGTATTTCCCAACTCCAAGCTCATGCCTCCCTGGGATGCCACCCCTATCTTTTAATTTGACATACCCCAACCAAGCTATCTGCCAGCGTGTTTTCCTTATGGCATGAGGTCACAGGCCTGCTGGCACACTGTGGGTGACAGAGGCTGACAGAGACCAATCTAACATGATCATAGCTACCTGAGACACCGTATAGAGACTAGAGGGTTAAATCCCTGGAGCTAACTAACCTGTGAGCCACCCCAGCTCACATCAACAAGTAATTAGCTAGCTTGCTCTAAAGGAAGCCTAGAGAGGCAACTATATTCAGCTTTTTGGACTTGGGAGAGGAAAAGAAGGAAAGTAATTTATTTAATAACAGAGGTGCCTACACTCTTAAGAACCATCAGAAATTTTAAACAGCCTACACCACTTGAAATTATTTCCTTTTCCTGAAGAAATCCTTCATTTGACAGAGAGACAACTTCACATAATTGCTTCAAAATCCACAGCCCTTCCTCCTCCAACAGAGGAAGRGCTTGATAATACACAATACTGATGGCACTTTCTCACAGCTCTTCCTACACCTTTTCCTGAGATTCCCAAAAAGCAAGAGATTTGGAATCAATCCATTCTTCCCTCACACGGCTTGAATGCGGGCTGGTAGTTTCCAACTAGGTTCTTTAACTAATTGATCTAAATTTTTGAATAGTCTATCACTTAATATTCCTAAAAACAACACTGTAAGACTGAACTTAGAAACAAAGTTGTAGAAAARGAAATGTCTTATAAAACACTTTCTTATTTCCTGTAACTCTTCTATGAAACAAGACACRTTCTATGAATCAACTCCCAGAGACAACAGATGGAAAAGGAAACAAAAAGGCATAGTCTTGCTTTCTGAATTTATTAAGTGGTATTTCCAGCAGATATAATTTTACATTTCCAGTTTTATAGGACCACCAATAGGTAGAAACATCCCTAAGAAAAAGTCTTCTGGCCGAGCACAGAACTGGCAGCACCGTCATCAGGCCAGCGCAGGGCTACCCCCAGCATCCTGAGCATCCCCTGATCCTGACCTGAACCAAGAGCAACTGAAGAGCCACAGACATTTCTAGAAAAGGAGCATAGCCACGATTATTTATGCCCACTCTGAGAATGAGTTTGAGGACTGCTGCCTTGAAAAACCTCAGCAACATAGACAGCACTACGGACATAGAGTGGTTTCATTTTCTACACCTACTTTCAAAAATGGCATTTGCACTACAAAGTGAATGTACTGCRGATACAAGGTTTAACTTCTGAAAGCTATTCAAACACCAGAACTATCTTAAAAGAAAAAGATAAACTGGGCTTTAGTACCTCATTTACTTAAACTTTCTTATCATTTTTAAAATAGACCATAACAATAACTAAACTCAAATAATAATTCTCATCCCAAAGTGTATATAAGCCCCAGGAGTATCAAACACCACTGAAACACCTGACATATCCCAGTGAATTTAACTTGGGATCCAAATTCAAGTAATGATCTTGCAAAGCATTAGCACCAATGGGCTTTTTTTTCTTTCTAAAAGATGCAATACTGCAATTTTTCTGTTACAATGCTGGACTTATTTTCGGCATGGTTATTTCTTAATGGCACATGGGTAATTCCTCAAAACTCTCTTCACATACATCCTCGTTTAACCCCAACGCCCCAGGCACTGCCCTTCCCCTTGCCATGCCAGATCTAGGCAGGTAGAGGAATAGCTGCTCAAGAGGACAGTCTCACACTCAACATGCTCTTCGGTTCAGGGGGAGACTTAACATGTAGGAGACTCAAAGGATGGATCAGAAATTTTGGACCAGAAATTTTGTATCTGCAAGTTTTACACTGAAGAGAGAACTGCAGCTTCTGCTAACAGCAGGAAGGCTGCATTTATTGATTCTACAGAGACAGGAGGCAGTATTAAATCTCATTAGTTTTCTAGCTCTTAAAAAAATAATTTTCCAAACTTTACAATGCATGAACGTATATAGCACATGCAGGCAAATACTCCAGGTGAGGAGCCCTGCAGAAACCAAGCGTTAACTCCTCATGATGGGTCAATAACAGAGGAAATCCCTTTTCTTGTATMGTCATGTCATAGATCCTGCAAGGAAAGCAAGAAAAACCACTGTTACGTACTTCTGGATAAGAACTGCAGGAAGCAAGGAAGGTGGTTTTTCCCCCACGCCCAGGCAAARTCTCTTTAAATGGTTAAGTCCTTTATACTCGTAAGAAGATCTCCTTCCCTGAAAACATCATCTGTCGTCTACARCTAATATAAGACTATCAGAGCCATGGCCAGAAGGGCTGGTATAACAGTTGTTTATTAACTACAATTCAGATCCTTGATGTAACATTAAATTCACAAAATTGGAATTCTAAAAGTAGTTAAGCAWTGAAAAAAAGATGGTGTTCTAACAACAAAATCAACTCGGCTTATTCAAATCCCCTCTGTGCTTTACACTATGTACTTAAAAAAAATCAATAGGGACAATTTCATATTAAATCATACTAGAAATAAAAATAAATAGAAATGTTACTTATTTTCTCCAAACCTGGGTCTGCTTTTCCCTATCACAAGGCAGTATGAATAATAACTTTCAAACTGCCATAAACTGCTGTGGGAATTCTTCAAGGGATTTTCAAAGAAAAATAGCCTAACAGCACTTCACAAAAACACATACACACAAATTGCTTCTTATTGGGCTACTGGCTTAGCCTAAGCCGTTCTTGAAGAGGGCACTTGTAGCSTGCAGAACAAGCAGCCCTCTCTTCTTGGATCTGAACACTTGCCGGGCATCTGACTCCCCAGAAGTGCCACAAACGCAAACCTGCAGCACTGCACAAATGTCACCTCAAACCCTGATCCTTCAGAACTGCAGACATATGGTTAATATATCAGTAGCAGTTCTATGATGACAAGATAATGCTTGTTACAGGTCATATCAACATCCACCAGCTAGTTTTACACTAATTAGGTCAGGTAACACCAACAGTAGTGCAAGCAGCATTAACAAGAGACAGGGAAGTTSACAGAAAGGTAAGAAAGAGTGAAATGAACCAAAACAGTGAAGTCATATTTGTGTTGAAGACACTTGTAACAAACCATTCCCTTGTCCACCCTATCACCAACTCATCTTAATTTCAGCAGTAAAATAGAAGCAAAAGATTTTATTTACCATGATGAGTTTTCTAAGCCACATGCACTTTATGCACATGTGTTTTTCCGTAAGTGTGCAACTTTTAGAGATTAACTTGCACAATGATTAGAATGGTCTTGATCTCCGCTAAATGCATTGTTAAGGTGCTTAAAAGGTGCTACTTGATCACAAATATTTTTGTAAGGTTGTCAGAAGTAGGATTTTCCTGATCCTRCTTTATACATTTTACTGAAGATGGGTAATCAAGAAGTCTGTAGATGCTGGTAAAACTGTCCCTTTTGAAGTCCTGACATAGCTGCCAYCCTGGAGATAAAGGCAGATTATTCAAACTTGACATTATAATTGTGAATACAAGATAAAAGACTGGATTAGCAACTTCATAACATCATGCTTAGGAAAAAAGAGGCAGGGTGGCGGGTGGAAGGAATCACTGTGAGGTGTTTTTATTTCTATTATGAGGGTTTAAGGAGTTCCTGAAAGAAAAAGGAACAGAAGGTATCATATCTTGAAGGGATTTGAAATGAATTATATATCCTCACATGCAAGGACTCCAATAAAAAAAAATTTATCAAATTATACATGAGTATGAAGATAGCCATTGAAAAGTCAATTTATATCTAAATGACCTTACTGCATTGCTGCACTTATTCCTAATTGACTTTGCCAACAGAACATTTCAAAAAGACAAGCAAAGACCCCACACAGCGATATGCAGAAGCACTAACTTCCAAAAAGGGCATCAACGTCCAGTTAATAACAGACTAACACACTACAGTAGGATACAAAAGGGCACACCAGCACGTTCCCTGTTGCGTGTACAAGCATTCACTTTTAACCAAACCGGGTATCTGAACAAGGGCCACAAACACCCTATGGACGCCTAAGTCACGCCTAAGCAGCAAGGTTCTACCATTGCGCCTACATTGCGGGTTGCCTCAGCAAGGTGAGGACTAACTGCAACCTATTGAGGAACTCCGCACGTATACATTAGGCACATGTCATATTAGAACAAAACCCTCAGATAAAATTTAGGCTTTATCAATAAATGTTTCATGAAGCAGCTAGTTAGAAGTCCCACAAGAAGAGCTATTATCTTAATTTGCAACAGAATAACATGCAGAACCTGGTTCTAAATCTTACAAATGAAGAGTWATGTTATCAGTAAGCATTAATATGAAGATTCTCCATCCTCACAGGACCAATAAAACCTTTAAAAAATCCACTATTATACTAAAAAAAGCACAACTATGCAAAATAGTTCTTAAAATAAGCTGGAGGAATGACGAGAAGAATCAAGTACAAGCAGTACAATGGCTACTTCARGACACCATTGTGTATGGTCCAAAACATTAAGAAACATGGCTAACCAGAAGGGTAGTGGAAATTATTAGGATATAAAACTATTAAACTAAAAACAAAGTAGGCCAAAAAAAAGTTTGAGGAACAGCTACCACAGTGGTTTAGAACCGCTCCTAAATCTTTTTTTTTTTTTTTAAATGAAATATCAATATTATCACATAATCTCTAAGAACACTAATGGTATAAAATCATTAGTAATAATACAAATAGTATAAAACAATCTGTAGGCCAAATGATGATTAGAAGATAAATCTTCTCAAGGAATATATGGCAATCATAAAAAGCTAACTAGATTCCCTGAGGCTCATCATGGAATTTTTCCCATTCCCAAAACAGTGGAATTCCCATACTGTGATCCTTCTTTCTGGAGCAATCTAAAGGATGTTTCTGAAATCAGAGAAATAAAAAAAAATACAAACAAATTCCCAGGAGCATCTGGTATTCACCCCGGAATTTAGGAGAAATTCCAACATGAAACAACTGAATTGCTAACACTAAGGAGTAAGCTTTTACTTAAAACTGTTAAAATGCCTGACAGGCATAGGCAGTAGGAATTGCAACCCCTAGACTGGAGTCAGGGATATCCAGGATAAAGGGAAGGTCCACCAAGTTCAGAGAAGAAACATCACTGCGTTGCCACATACATAGAAATAATATCCAATGGAAGTCTCCAGGTCTAACAGCAGCTGGACAATCAGAAAGTATTAGCAGATATGCATAGCAGCCATTCCCTCATCCTAGGACAGAGAYTTGTAGCTACTGTCAGAGACAAAATACACTGGCTAAACACCCTTTAGTGAAACACAATATGAGGTTCTTCAGTTTTACCATAAACAGRACTAGGCAGAACAAACATCTTTTATCCAGAATTTTGCAACACATATGGCACAGAGATGGACCATCGAGGCTGATGGCAACGCTGCTCTATTACTGACTAGATTTGGTCAAGAAATCYGGAGAATTTGGTGAGCATGCCCTCTGCTTAACAAGCTGCTGAAGCTCTGTGCAATATTTACGCTGAAGGAAGGAGACTGGGAGTCGAAGCGATGATCTCAGTCCCCGTATGCACCGAACACTCGTGCAGCTTCAGCATCTAATAAAGTCCCACAAATTTACCATCTGCTCAGAGCAGGTGGTATTTCATTCTTAGCTTATTTCAGTAAATACCTCAGAAATGAAAACCTATCTGAAGATTATAGAGAAATCATCTCCTGGGAATCTTTAACCATTTGTATCGGAGAACAAATTTTATAGTCCCTCTTCACGTTTGGCAAGGTAAGAATCCCATGATGTTTTTATTTTACCATGCACACAAGTGATACTCTTCACACGCTGGTAGCACTTACGGTCAGGGAATTTAGATTGGACTCGCACTGAGCATCGAGTAGTATAACTTCGTAAGCTGATGAAATACCAGTTCCTGTGCATCTCCGAGAGACCATACTTTCACATCTTAACAAAATAACTTATGAGCCTCTGAACAGAGTATTTTATTCCATTAAGCATTTACTTGTAAGCATTCTATCATCTTGTCCTTGAGACATAAATGAGAAAAATATAATTAAAAAATGCTTCACTTTTTAGTTAAAAAGAGCAGACTCATTGCATAATCAAAACAGCCATTTGAAATCAGGATTATCCCACTCATTTTTAAGGGATTAATTAGCAGTTCACCACTGCTCAGCTAGATCCAGAACCATTGCCTTTTTTTCTTTAAATGTACTATGTTTAAAATCTACTGTGTTGTGAAAACCTGGGGAGCCCCGGGCTATTTAAAGATAATCTTAGAACAACAAGAACTCTAATAAAAGTTTGAAAAACCTGCAGCTCTCCTGTAAATAGCTACTCAGAATACATAGCTACTAGCTCTAATTGTTAAGGATATTTCTGTCACRATCCAAGACTTGATCAAGTTTGCTATGAAGATAAACATTTACCATGATATTTGACTGCATCTTTTCTCTTTTCCCTCCCATGTAGCTCAACAGCTCATGGTAGTAATTTATATTTACTCAAAGTACTTAATGTGATCTTTATGGTACAGCACAATTCAAAAGTAATGATTCCTTTAAACAATGAGTTAAACTGATCTCTTCGTCCAATTAATAGAACACAATTGTACTGTCTTCACCCTAGCTTTCTGTCCTCCAGCCTATTCCTACATAGGCATTGCAGAGATACAGTCAGTAACGCAGGCTTGGTTTCAGCCACAGGGAGGTTTAGGGGGTATTTAGGGCAACATTTTTTTTTTTTCTCTCGTAAGCCTGAATCAAGTCTGGGGGGAAAAACCAAAGTAACAGTATATTTTATTTTGAAGTCATTTTTGTCCAAGTAGAAGACAGCATAAAATACAGGACCTCAAGTTTAAATCTCTCATTTTCTGAATTTGGAAAACTTTGCTCACTTCACAGATAAAAATGCCTCCTAGGTGTACTCTCATCTTATAGTCTGGAGTGTCTCACCTCAGACACTACAATTATTTTCACTAGCTCCCAAGAAAGAAAAATAAAAAGTTGACTATCAAAATCAACTTTTAGAACAGATGAGACCACTACAAGTGAAATGTATTTCAAATGACATGGCCTGAGGCAGGTAATTCCTCAAATGGACAGAATCTTACAAGATTTTTTTTCTTTTTTTTCCCCCCCCGAGAACATCCTGTTTCCAAGTCAGATCAGTCRTCACCTCTACTTCTCTGCATATCTCTGGTCAAAAATAAAATATTCATGTGCCCTGAGTTATTTGATAAATACAAAGTTTGTCTGTCAACTCTTGCTCATGCTGCTTCTTGATAAATATAAACGAAAAACAGTACAAAAGATGCCCATTTGTCAGCTGTTCCCTCAGCCACCTACTCAGCTAACATTTAGTCCACTCGTAGAAAGGTCTTGCTTGCTCCACTACTGGTAGCACATCAGGGACTAGGCAATTAACTATGAGCACAATTAATCCCAGTTCTGTGGCATAAAACAGCATCATGAAAGGACAATTGCAAGAAACCTCTATAAAATTTTGCTGAATTGTTCAAAACTTACTGCAGATTGTCACAGGGCTCTTGTAAGGGTAACATCGGTGGAAGATTCATAGTATCAAAACTCTATTACTGCTCTCCTCTAATAAGCAGTTGCTTCTGCTTTTAAAAGATGCTTTTCCATTACAAAACTTTCCACAATGTTAACCTTCTATTTACTGTAGTGATAATGCAATAATGCTAAAAAAGATAGTAAAACACAAATCAGACATCAGTTAAGGGAACTAGAAGAAACAGAATTACCAGATTATACCACCTACTTATGTGATAAAGCAGGAACTTTGTCACTGTGCCCATTTCTCTTTAGAGTCAGGCTGAATCTGGTCTTTGCAGTTATAAAGTTATTCCACCTCAAAACTGCTGTGTTTAGCAAATAGTTTTCAAGTGATAAATATTGGAATCATTTTCAACATTTAAATTAATATTTAAACTTTATCTTGGAAAGCTGAGGATCAAGCAGCTTTTCAAGTCTATGAAGTCCAAAACACAGGYAATATGTAAGCTTCAAATCCCACAAGCGACCTGAATTTTATGCTAATTTCAAGCAAAGAGCAAGTAACCAGTAGGAAGGATTGATATCATACAGTAGTTGGGTATTATAACACATACCACACATCCTCATCACCTGCCTTTCCTTTTTTAAATATACATTCACTGTTTAACTGGTTTCTTCATTCCAAGCTCAGTAACTTGAATTTGATAATTCTGAAGGCTGAAAAAAACAAAGTCTGTTCTATGTATAATAAGCACTACCTGAGCATTATTTATGTACAAAGTAATAGCTCTAGGACTTAAAAGCAATTACTGCAGGTCTCAACAATGGTGCAATAATTTCTTCAGACTACTTCCTGGGGCTGGAACTTGACTGAGGAGAGCCCGAGGAGTCACAGGGCACAGGGATGCCCCTGGTTAAAGCTGCCAGGTGAGTTTGGGTACTGCCCGTTTCAACACCGCAGGCAGGAGGCTGAATGACAGCAGGGACTGAGCSATCATGTTCCCCACTGGTGATGATCACTTGAGGTCAGGTCATATATGAAGTATTTGTCAAGCGGTAAAGAGCAATTTTGCCATTCTGATACCCGTTTTATCTCTTTTACRATTCAGGGCTATCATCTGGCTTATATTTCTGTGAATCTCACACTTTTTATTAGCATCCATTTCCCTTCTAGAACAGGAAGCTCACCCTCGTGGCAGGAGGTTAGCCCTATTACATCTCACAAGTTGTTTTCACAGTGCCCTTAAAAGGAAGCAGGAAGGAAGAAATATCAGAAACAATGTGTTGTTAGTATGCGTGTGTCCAAATCCCCTACTATCTACTGACCTGAAACGTTAATGGAATTAAGCAGCGGCAGTGATGGATCTGCTACTATCACATGACACCATCTAACAAAAATGACTGATGGCAGCTTAACACTAGTTTTAAACATTAAATATTTTCTTAAAAAGCAGGTGTCAAATTATAAATCATTCAGAAAAATTATGTGTTTTCCCTGAAGATGTATTAATATAAAAGCAAACACTTTCAGGAACCAATACGATTTCTGTAGCTTTTTTTTAAATGAAGATATTGCAGAAATGAAAATATAAGTATGTCCATATTTGGAAGTATTTAGCATTCTGAAGTGCTATACAGCACGTGAGAAATCTCTCATCTGTCTAAAGTGCCTCATTCTTATCCACTACACTAACTTGAGCTGCTCCTATGTTGACACTGGGTCTCAAAACGTGAAGGGAAGTACTTCTGTTAAGGAGCAAGCTTGACTTGCTGATGAGTTTCATCCAATACGACCTTTTTTTTCTTTAATGTGCAGGCAGCATACTTTGTAATGTAGCATAACCCATCAAATCTGCCTTTCCCTCTAACTAGAATTTAAGATGTGGAAAGAAAAAGAGTGAAAAGGACTCAGGGACCTAACAGTTTAGGTAATTTAGTTCCTTTTTCTATTCCATTTTAAAAACAAGCTGACAGGCAGGTTCAAAGGGAAATGATACCAATTCAGCCCTTACTAAAATAATGCTCACAGCATTATCTAAAACCTGCCTAAGTGGCTCATRTCAAGGCACCCTCATCAAAGTGGCCAACAGGCAGTTGGCAACAAGCCACCGCTGGACATAGGTAGGGAACCCCTGTGGACATAGCTGTGGAAGGCAGGAACACAGGGCTCGTCTCCCCACTGAAAAGGAGATTTCTTTTATTCCAGAAACTACCTGTCACTCCCATATCAGGAGCTGACCAGGGCTCTGTGGCCAGAGGGGAGGCAAAGAGGCCTCCTGCAACGTGGAATTCACTTAGGAACACCAACAGGTGAGGACAACCACATATTTGCTGTTTGCCATTGGCGATTCCTATTATCCTGAGGCTTTTACTATGCTGCCAGAGCTTACTTCCCAGAGGAGCTATTTCACAAGTTTTAAAAGCCTGTGTATTTTCCCATTAAAGCTCAAACACTTAGCAACACCAATTCCCTTCAGCCAAAAGTCCCCCCCCCTCCTTAAAAACCATGTCAGGGGGATACTGTCAAAACAGCAAAATAGTTCATTTTTTTAGTTATAAAAAAACTTCATTGGCATTTGCCTTTCAATAGAAGACATTAGCACTGCCTGTATCTCAACGAACATTATTCTCCAGCCAGCTTACTAAGCTCTCACGGTGTTTTTTTCTTTTTTTTTTTTTTTTTTTTTTTTTTTTTTTTTTTTTTTTTTTTTTTTTAAACCTAAGGTGCTTGATTACTTTCTATTTGAATAACTTATATGCAGCGTATAATGTAATAAAACTGTCCTAAGGAAGAAATCAAGGAAACAATGAATAACATGCACAGCATCAGTGAAGAGCTGCACAGCAGCAAACATTCAGGGTGTCTCAAAAATGCAAGTCCAGCACAGCCAGATAAATCTGACAAGTCCAAATGCAAAACTTTGAGCACTGTCTCACTAATGTAATTCACCTAGCACATTAAAATAAGATGCCATTAGAAAAAGTAAGCTCACAAGAGACTGCTATTAATCTTGAAGTCAGGGCAGCAGTGTGTGACTTGTCTTACACAGCTGCTCAGGGGCAGAGGGAACAGGAAAGCTTCCTCTTGCAGCTCTCACCAGCAGAGAAACTMATCACAACTGCTGTCCTTAAACACCTCACAGGGCAACTCACAACCAGGGCTTGTACAGGAACACAAMGGACACAGGCTAAAAAGCCTCCCAGCTTCTGGAATTAATACTGGGATTTATCACAAGAGCGTGCTCCTATACAGGCACTTCAAGCACTCCAATACCTGTGGGAAGCAGCAGCCAGACTGAGGAAGGTGAGAGAGCGGTTCCACTCCACGGAGCAAAAATAATGAATGAGGGACAGGAAAGCACTGCACACCTTGCAAAGTGCACACAGCGAGCAAACCCTGCCTTGGGGGTCCCAAACAGCCCCTGTCCCCAAAAAATGATCTTTCCCCCCTCCCTTAGGAAGCATCCCAGTGCCCAGGCACTGGGCTATGCTGCCCAGGGACYGCTGAGGCCGCACGAGCACCAAGGGGCTCCCGGAGCTGCTCGGCTGGCCGGCCACGCACGTGTCCTAACACTGCTTGAGCTCAGTGCCCCCCGACCACGCTGCGCCACTCGCGGGCATGTTGTGTGCTCAAACGCCGCCAAGAGATACAAGCTATTCTCCTCAAACCCCAGCAGGTCCCTTAATGGCTAAGCTCCTCTAATTAGTAACAGCTGTTAATGAAGTGAGCAGGTACCAACCTAGCCTCTTCAATTAATGCATGAGATTCTTAGGCTACAGTGCATTTCAAGGGAAACTGGTGGTGAAGAGGGAAATAACAAAAATAAAATGATTCCGAAATCGTCATTTTTGTTGTTGAGGTCATTTTTTCTAATCCCAGAGACAGTGCTAAATGCAGAATGCATTTGTGCTAAAACCATATAGTTGCTCTTTTCCAAGCAGAAAACCCCCCAATTACTTGAGTGATATGAAAATAAATGGACTAACTCAATAAAATATAATAAGATGCATTATCTCTTAACAGATAAGCAATGGAAGATACAGAATATATATTGTAAAACAAATCTGAAACAATACTTAATTACTAGCTGACTCTAATTAGAGATTTASAAGATTTACAGTTTCTAACAACATGCATCAAGAAAAGCTTGATTTCAAAGTAAACTSCTGTAGAAAGACCAAAGCACAGACAAAATCAGAACATGGAAGCCACTTTCATATTCTATTCAACTGCCTTGCTGTCAAGTTACACTTGGAGTTGCTTGAACACTGCTGTAATCTCAGTTTGCAATTACAGAAACTTTCCTCTTCRCGTTTTTTTACATGTTGGCAGGCAGTCCTAAGCCCATGGCCAAGAAAGAAAATCATCATCACTCATTATGAGAGCTGAAAAAGCAAAGAGATTTCTTTTTACTTAAATCTTATCAGACAGTATTTCAAACACTGTAGGTCTGTTAATGCAACTGTTGTTATTTATTTTCACAAGCCTGGTGAAAACAAAGTTTAATGAATATTCTCACTGCAGATACTCATTACACAAGCACATCTACAGTCATCCTGAAATACTCTTCTTTTACTAGTCAGGCACTACAAGTCTCCTGATTTCCAGGTTCCCAGTGGTAAAAGATAAAGTCAGTCTACCACTTAAAACATCTGGAGTAGATTTTCTATCCAAAAGACTAGAGTACCAGTTAAAAGAAAAACACTCAAATGGCTACTCAACCAAAGCACTTTACCTTTTAACCTCATGCTAGAATTAATCCCCCAAAATACAGAGCAAACTGTTCATATATGTCTGGAATCAGTCTGTCAATATATAACTAGGAAGAGAATAAAAAAAAGAATGAAATATTAAAAGGGAAGGACAATACATTCACTAAGTTGCTTCTGAAATGTTTCCATAATCTGCTTAGTCCTAYTGAAGTTTTGCCCTAAGCTCCTTTGAAGCATGGCAAGTTTCAAAGCAGCTGGACAGGTACCATTAGATTTGTTTTTAGAGAATCTTTTGGGACTTCTCAGTGGTGAGATAGCCTGGAGGGAGAGCAGCTTGGTACTAGGAGTTTATATATATCTATATACACACACACACACACACACACACACACACATATATATAGACACTAAAGACTTTATCAAGACTTATCTCACATAATATTACTTTTAAGTTAATAATCACCTATTATTTTTAGGTAATTGAAATAAAATCATAATTACCTAAATGTCAGTAATGAAGTCTAAGATTTCCCTGCAGAAAGACTTCTGCTATTACACAGTGTGCCCTGGAAATCAGGCCCTGGAAAGCCTACGGCCAATAGAACAATCCTCCTTGATGAGAGCAACTTTTAGAGCATGTCATTCATATCCAAATTCATTATTTCAGATACTGTTTCTGTATTACCATTAGTACTAGGTAATTAATTCCTTCTCCAATTCCTGGTGTAACTACAATATGCCAGTACCATCTTGCTTTATTCCAGGCTAACTTACTCCTCCTTCCTCTACAGGATATACCCTATTCCTCCCTCTGCATTCTCTTGATCAATAAATCTGTGGCCAGAATGGGTTTCTCCTTCTCTTAACTGTGCCAAAACTTTTTCACCTTTAACTATACCTCAGATGAACTACTACAGGTAGAATATATTGCAATACAGTCATGCAAGATCACATGGACCTCCTCTCATTTCAGGAGATGTACTAGTTGGTGATAAGAGAATTTCTGGAAGTTCTGGAGAGCCACAGTGCAAGCCAAGAAGCTGCCCAACATCCACTGAACAAAGCGCACGGAAAAGGTGTGGAAATAGTTCCCGAATCTAAAGAAATAGCTAAACCAGTAGAGGTCAAAGAAAGTAAATGAGCAGCTGCTTCAGGAAACATTGGCTCATTTCCACATCAAAGTTTGTACCAATACGAATCCTAGTGCTYGCTTTAAAACAAAAGATAGCAACCAGATATGGGGATGAAAAAAGGTGCTATAATTTTCTTTTTTTTATTAAGGCTGGGGTTATTCCTTGCAAATTTCCTACTGAGTGGCCTTCTCAGCGCTCAGTTCCCACAACATGACTTCCAAGTGTAAAGACCATTAACCCATTAAAATCAGCTTAGAATAGCACTATCAGAAAACAAAACTATTGTTCTCCTTGCAACATATTCCTGGTCATCACAAAGWCCTGAACAGAAAAGGGTTCTGAAAAAATTAAGTTTATCATGGAAATAAAAAATAATTTAACTCTGAAATCCTTGAAAGCAGAACAGAACAAATAAAAACTGACACCTTTTGCAATTCACTGAGTCGTGTTTCTGCTCATGGAAAACGTTTCTGCACATTTCACTGCTCTGATTTCCACTCTCATATTGTAATAAGATGTGAAACTGTTTCTTCCAGCCTTTGGGATAACCCACAAAAGTCTCACAGACCTCTAACACGAAAAGATGTGACAGACATCTTCCAGCCAGCCTGACTGAAGCAGTTTGACACTGTCGCCCTCACCTGTCCACCCTGCCCCTCTGCAAGAGGTTGCTGACCTGAGATGYACAAGTTTTCAGACAGTTTTCTAGGCTCCCTGCCTCTAGTGAATATTATAAATGCAGAGTTTAATTAGGGTATGCAGGGAAAGAACCAAACCCATTCAAGAACACAGGATCTCTCCATTGCCCAAGTGGACTTGAGCTCTCCTCATCTTTCCTCCATCAACAAAACTCTGGTTTAGACGTATACGGCTGAGAGAAATATCCAAGTAGGTGAACACATCTCCTTTTGTCACCTCTGCTGCTGGGACAATAACTCCAGAGAAGAAAAATGAGACCTGGAGCTATATATGTTAAARCACAACAGCCTGGTATGCCAGAGGACTTCAGTCACTACCATTAATYGATTGACCATGAGAGATTTTCCATCAATTCATCCATAAGCCAAGCAACCACCTGTATTTCAAATGCAGTACCATATTCTTGCTGTCATCTAGAAAACTGATAGAACAGATTGTGAAATAAACAGTGGATAAAAAAATAGTATGAACTCTTTACTTGATTTTCCACATATTGTTTTCAACAATGCAAAGATTCACATAATGAAACAAATTCAAAACTAAAATATATCTGTATTTTTGACTCCACGCAAGGGAGCTCTAAGAGCCACGGGCAGTACCCGACATCAGGTGGACTGGGAGGGTGAGGACCTAGGCTTGGGTTTGCTCATCCAAACAGATTGACATGCTCTGAAGCACCATTGCTAATTAACACAGTTGGGGATAGGAATGCTTCAAAGACCCGCAACTCCTTCACAGAAAGCAGAAAAAATGTAAGTCATAGTATGTCTGCAAGCCATGTCTGAGAAAACCAAGTGGAATTTAGAAATCAAAACCCTTAAGTGCTTAACACCACCACAAAGAAAAGTTTCAGCCTCCTTTTTAGTGTTGCAAGGAAACAACAAAACCCAAATTCTCCCATTAGGCAGAAAGCAGGAATACGAGTACTTTTAGCTTGACTGAAATTCAGGCAGGAGAAGGACACAAAAGAACTCCAGGGACTAATTGCTTCACTGCAGGGAACTGATGCTTCTTAAATTGCTCAGCACCTGGACTTTAAATCAGCCCCCACTCATTACTAATTAACATTGGTGCATAGTAGCACTTGGTAACAAAACTGACAGCTAGAAGGAAACATTTTCCAATGCAGGCACCATGTTGACATTGCAGTTTCACTTAAGAGGACTTGCTTGTTGCAAATTACTACCTTCAAGTGGCAAGCAGCTAAAAGTRGCAATGCAGATTACACTACAAGTCCAAAAAGAATGTGAATACAACAAAAGAGTTCAAAGCATCATAAAATGCTTCATTATTTACACTCATGCAAGACCACAATCACTTTTTTCTCCTCTGTGCTTTTGGGTGTCAGTTCCACCTCTGGGTGGAGCTTTGTTGTAGGTGGATCATCTTTGAATAAAGATTCATGACAACACAGCATCCACTGACTTTAGAATTTATTCTGTAAAAGAAAAAAAAATTGTCTTTATATAGATTTATATACAACTTCTGCTGCTGTAAAGCACTACAGCATTAAGTTATTAAAAGCTACACTTGATCTGGTGGGTTTATCAAGACAAGGTTTTCTATAAGTCATTTGCACTGCCGACATCAAGCCAACTGTTGGTCTGAAAACATAACAGAACTTGTATTTGCAGAGGGTTTCTTGGAACAGTAAATGCCAAGAAAACTACTTAGAAATATGAACCAGTGAGAAATCTTCCCATTTGTTTCCATACTCTTTACTTCAAAATTTTAGAATGCGAGGACAGCACATGTTCAGAGAGAGGTCTCAAAATGTGCACRAGGAGTCTTTCAAACACACTTAATTTTGATACTTCAGCCACTGAGATTAACTTGGTATTTTACTTGGGTCTTACCCAAACAATCTGATCTAATGACTACCAAAGCAATTAAGATATTTTTTGTCTCCAACAATCATCAGCACAACTTATGCTAAGCTCCAGGTTAAGAATAAGAGAAAAAAAGGACAAAAAAATGGTGCATTCTAGAAAGTCAGAAGTCCAAAGGCACAAAGCTAGGACAGAAATATGGACTAGTTGCACTCAAGATTTTCTTTTGAAATATTTTCCTCATTATCTTTACACAAGTTCTGTTTTCTTGCTTGTTTTTCAGCTATTTAAATGTTGTACCTCAGAGYAAGTCGACAGCTCACAGCAGCTGTGATATTTAGGAATTTTTTCAGAGTTAACTTGTGACTTGTAAGACTTTGAAGGACAATCGCCAAGTGATTCATACTCTGTCCTAAATCCATGAGAGCTGTAGTTACTCAGCTTCTCTAAAAGCTAACACATTGGGTATTCAAAACTGAAGCATCCGATACGTCCATATAGACCATAATTTTTTGTCTTATTTGTGTCTACACGTGAATTCAATTGACACACTGCAGTGAATTGACAAATATCAAAACTGGCAGAAACCCTCATGTTTTGCTGTTCACAATAAAAGCTACACAACATCCTATCTTACATATTTTCTTTCTCTAAAGGCACTACAGTAACCATGACATTTCCTATTGTATATCCTTGTTTGAGACAAAAGGTTCAAATGACTCAGTCTCAAGAAGGTCCAACTACTTGGACCACTAGYAGAATTTGGGACACAAATATATCAACTATTAAAATCAAGGCTTCAAGAGATCTGCAGGTTTCTTTTTGTCATTCCATGCTGTATACACATACAAACAYATTTTTGTGTGCTTGAATGTGTGTAAAATTCATAATATAGATATACATGTGAAAAAATATTGACAGTGACTTGTTTACTTTTTAAATTTACTTCTGTGCTAAGTGAGTTTGAAGAGATTACAAGGACTCAGTCACATTCAGAGCTTTCACATAACAGGATCCAAAAAGAATAATTTAAACCTCTCGAGTGAGATCATTTAATGAATCTTCTAGATGTTAAGAGGTTTTATATGCTTAAGAAAAAAAAATCATTTCCCAAATGCAATACCATGATATTGCCTCTAAGACCTAAGAGATAAAGTGATACACATATGCTGAACACATGGATATCAAGGAAGTGGTTACCTTGGCAACAAAAACCATGTAAAASCTTACATCTACTAAATTTGAAGAGTGAATATTGGAAAAATGTTTTTCCACAGTCACATCTTGGAAATTAGTTATATTGTATTTGCAGATTTTCGGAGCTTTTGATTTCTGGGGTTACATGATGATTTTATCCCATGCATCTCAAAKTCCTAGGACACACCATATCCTTAGTATTTGCCTTCTATTCATTWCTTAATCAAAATACATTTTTATTTCTCCCCAGAACAGCTGCAGACAGTTGATCAGAATGAGTGTGCACCTCTGGTAAGCAACTGCAGTTTATCTATGTACTGCAAACGCAAGTAAAGCTAATCATGTTTTTAATTATTTTGACACATATGTATCAGACATATGTACATGAAAAATGTTATCATGAAAAATATAACAAATAAGTAGTATTTTCATAGGGCACCTAATGGATGAAGGAACACAGTTGCAGTTAAGAATTACTGTGTTCCTAAATCACTCAGCGCTTTCTGAAAATCCTACATCACATTAGAAAACCACAGCATTGCCTTAGATCAGAGCACAATTCTCCCCTGGGGCACAAGCAACAGTGTAGTGGTTGGTTTAGAAGAGTSGAGAAAAAAATAAAATAAACAAAACACCAATCTTGCATCATGCACYATTAACCCCACAAAACACTGCCAAAAGCTCACACACGAGATCACAGCTGGTGTGGCAGGCAACCTCAAGGACAAGCTTCACAGTTGACCAGKCTTCACTGACACAGACAGTACCCCAACTATTTGCTCCACGCGTATGGGCAAAGAGAACATGTTATTGTTCATATATTAGCGATAAATATATGTCTAACTATATATTTCTAGGACCACATAGCACTGATCTCCTCCTGCACGGATCAGATTTGGAGGTTACAGTTCATCTTTAGGATACAGAGTATCCCTACTAACGCATTCCAACAACCTGTGCTAATGCTTCCTTCCTACTATGATACCATGCCATGACTTCGGATAATCCTGCTTCTATTTAGTGGAGGGTAAACAGCAACTATGATAATCTCACAGCATTTATGTTATCATCTATTTAGACATATGTTACAACACGGTATTACGCATGCTACCGTCAGCCTGACTACTCGGTGAACAAAGGAAGAGCACCATCGTATCATTCAGGTTAAGAGATAAATTTTTGCTCAACTGCTTTTTATAATTSATCCTCATTATGTTCTACAGCATTCCAGTTGTCTTGRAAAGAGAATCCTTTAATTRCTCTTAAAATATGCCTATTTTTGAYGGCTAATCATTTCAGTTAAAAATAGTTATCAAAACACAAAACAGATTAGTATTACAGGTTTGTACCCCCATTTCTTTATATCCTGTCATAACTCAACAAAGAGAAGGTCAGCATGTCCAGTTTTCATTTTTAATCCCTTGAGTTTCATACCTAATAAAGAAATTGAAAGAGAAACATAGGCTAAAGAAAACCAGTTTACTCCACCTTCAATTCCATACACAGCTCCCATCAAGGAGTTGGAATAAGCACGACTAGAAGTYGCTTTCTAGGTTTACAGAAGCACTGGGAGATCATTTTGACCAGGAAGTAGRGCATCCATAACTGTGCAAGAGATTGCTCAGTCATGCTCCACTCTTCTCCATGAACACTCACTGTGGACAGTATCAATGGAAAGCACATGCAGAAGAACWCGAGCTGATGTAAGGTGCACACACGTCAGACTACCACCATCAGCACTGTCTTGTGCATGCCTTGCTGCTCCAGTCAGCGCACTGGGAGCTGAGTGAAGAGTGTTTTTATCAAAAAAAGACAAACCCAAAGTCAAAGGAACAACACTTAGAGCATGACTTGACCCTAGAGTCACTCCTCCTGATTTCGAATCAGTTGGTCTAAGTGCATCTAGTATTACTAAGTGCCTAAATTCTTGGGGAAGTCTGAGCCTTAGTGCTTGACTTGGAATTATCCCCAATGACACTCTGCTGTTAATAAGCTACTGCCATTCTAAGGGCTTCACACCAAAATGTTCCCACCTTTGGCAGATTCATTCAGCCTAAGAGCTTAGACAAAAGTCTTGAAACCCTGCTTGGGCCTGCTCTGTCACTTGCTCTCAACAAGTTGGAAACTTGCTTCCTCAGATAAGCTCAACCATATTACCCATGGATGAAGTCTCGATGGCAATGCATGATGCAGTCATGTTGTTGCTAACAAAGTAAACGTTAATTTATAAGCTTGCTTACTTCCATTTCCTGATCAGCTGGGAACGACTTATGAATTGTGTTAGGCTGGTATCATGTACTGGAACAGAAATAACATCATAGCATCATCTAGTCAAAACACCACTCCCACAGAATTAACTATGACCACACCAGCCAGGTCACAGTTAACTATGACCACATCCACTGCTACAAACCAGTCACTTGYCCCTGGCACACACAGGCCAAGGAAAGGTCCTCAGCACAATCAGATTCAATGACCAAAGGCTGGAGAAAGGAAGATAGCATGGGTGTGTCTCAGTAAACAGCTCAGATAAAGATTTTAGTTGCTCAAAAATAAAATTCTGATGAGTCTTGCAGATGCTTAAAATAGTCAGTGCAGTTAGACATTTTCATGCCACAGGACGCCTATCAGCTCCAGCCTCTCAGCACAACTATGAAAGCCCTCAGCTTCAGTTATGTGAATCAGTTCCACTATACAGCATTTTTACAGCTGTTACTTTACTAAAAAAAATAAATACTTCATACCTGCTTCTCTGGTAGTAAAATACTCATGAAATATTCAACCTAACCAAATGTTATTATGTACCTATATTCTGACTCAGAGTCTCCTTTTTCCTTATGCTACTGTGCTCCAAAAGTCTCAACTGACAAGGCGTACAACAGCAGTAAGGAAAACAAAGGTTCAGGAGAGAACAAACTCACTGTCAGATACATCCCAGAGGCAAGAGATACCAGTAGAATTAAGGCCTCTCARGCTCCAAAGCAGATCTCTAGACTGGGATTTATACTATGTGCCTGAATTTTAAACATGTCTTTCAGTGACAATACACAGGACATTTCAAGGTCACTAGGTCTACGGGATAACTATTCTTACATAAAGGTTCTAGAAGGCAGTACAATATATGAGGTAATTTGGTTTGGAAAATGATTCAGATCTTTTGTTTTCTACTGASCAAAATAGAAGCTGAAATTAACACATTGCAAGAAAAAAAAGGAGAAGATATTAGATAAATCATTCATATCATATTTTAACAACTGCATGTACGTTGTTACCAGAGATCAGCTTTCCAACAGCAAATAATAAAATTACAGTTTTTGTGCTGTTAATTATATGCAAATTAAAATTGGGTGCACGTTAATGCAGAGTTGAATATCCATTTAATCAGAGCCTCCCTGCAGGGACCAATGATAAAAATGACAGAAGACTTGCATTACTAATTCTAAACTTGCCACATCTCACACACACTTACCTTTTAAACAAACTGCTACCCTGGCACCTGCCTGCTGGGCTCACGTTTTATGCTGATTAGGTCTACAGGAGCTAGTGGTAACAGTCCTGAAGAAACACTTTGGTTCCCTGAGCCAGGAAGCCTAAAAAAGCTGGAGCAACTGGAATCATTTTGTTGCAGAAACAAATAAACAGCTGCTTCCAAACATCCAAGATGATTAAAGAAGGACTTAGCTTTCAGTCTATTTTAGTGTGATCTGTAGGGAGGCTGCAGGTCTCTACTTGAGACCTACTTTTTCTTCCTTATATCAGCCCCAAGTGTCACCCCAAAAACCTGATTTCATATTTAATCTTCCTTAAGCTCCTCTTTCGTGAAAAAGGGCTGTAGAGTATCTACCCTTCTCTTGGCATCCATTTTCTTCCTCGTGGCTTTGAACTTCACTTCTAATTCTTGCAATGAGAGAAACTACCCAAGGAATAGAATTGCAAAATTCTCCTTCATGTAGCTTCTGTGGATTAATAATAGTGACAAGAGAGCCTTTAACCTCGTTTAATAGCTAAAAAGACAAGCAGCAGGGAAAGAAAACAGAAATTCATAGTAACTCTCTTAGGCTGCCGGAAAGGGTGACAGCATAGACTTATGAATTTTCATGTGGCATGACAGWCAAGATCATTCCTGGGGTCTCACAGCTGAGAAGGCAGATCTGCTCTTGTCCCTCTTCATATCACCATAGCAAGAACTACTTGGACTTGCTTCTTACCAAGTTACATTTACCAAGAGGCAGAAGCAAAGTCTTTTTGCAGAACCTTGTTTGGCTCAATAACCCCAAGCAATCCTAGTTATTAAGCAGCACAAGAAAAGGACCAAGCTATGAAGGGATCATTTGAACTCTGGTAGGAGCATTCATTCAGAAGTAGAAACGTTTAAGAGATGTTTCCTTTCAGCAAAGAAAAAGACTGTGCAGGAATGAGCTTATCTGGATGGATAAGCAAAGTCTGGACAGAGGATAAGCTCTGTCCAAAGGAGGACGTTGCTGATGACAGCAGCAAGCCCTACACGAGCATCCCCTTGGGCACTGCTGAGCAGTTGTTCTCCCAGAGTGAATGACTGCAGAGCAACTCTACATCTCCCATGACATCAGCTTACTGCTGTCCCACAGGACCCTCCAACACCAAACACATCATCTAGAATTTCTGTATTCAGTTATCAAGCCAAAATTGCTAGGAAATTGCTAAGAAATTCTCTTCTGAAGTCATCCAGAAAGCACAAACCCAAGCATTGCACCAACATCACGGCACAGCTAGAACCTAACTGAGCACTCCTGCCTGRAACAGATTTTCTCTTGGCTTTCCTTGCACTGCCCTCTTGGATGGAGGGTGTGAGAGCTGTAGTAAAACATCATTTTAAACTCTCTTTAATTCCTTTAGAGGTTACTRATTCAATATTGACTGATAAGCAGACATAACTTTTTTTTTAAGTTATTTGAAGTAGATGATACACATTTAGATATCTCTTTAATTACAGATTAGATAATCATAGCATCTATAGTATATTTACTCCTTAATCCATGATGACAGTATTTTCATGAAGCATCCTTTACATCACATTGTCCCTCATGACTTTTTATAAGTAACTAAATAAAAGGCTGTTAACAGTAGTCCTTGGTTCAGAGACCATTGATACAATATGGTCTAATTGCTCTTCAGAAGGGTTTTACTATTTCAATTGAGTAACTTCCATGAAAAATGCAGCTGCTTTCTTATTTACTGTTTTTCTTGTATTATTACTCCTTGTTTCCTTGATGTCCCAATATTATTTTTTCTTTCACAACCAAATCATTTTAACCTTTAACAAATATAATAGATTAAATAAAATTRATATAAATACTTATTCTTAAAGTTTCAATCTACTCAAAATGGCATTAATATTCTCTGTATTTGGATAAGCTCAGGTAAGGATGCCCAGGTCTAAGTTAAAAAACTAGAGGAGGTGATCTCTTGTTCCTGTATATGAACCAAAAAATATGCAGGAAAAGCATATTAATTCTAAAACACTCCAAGACATGCAAGAYAGTCTAGACATTTCAAGATATGTGAGTGCCCAGTTCCATTTTTGAACTAGGTAGATAATACTTAGCTAAACTGAAACTGTATCCCATTTAAGTATCTAAATATTGCTAAATATCCAAGACATACTGAGCTCACAGTTCACTACTACTAACATTTGTTTTGTTCAAGGAAGATACATTAATGAAAATTAAGTTTTTATAAACATACTTTCAGAACAAAACGTCAAAACAAAACATCCATCTCATTAAATGTTATTCTATGTAAGTGTACTAAGGTATTGAAGTTTTTTTCCCTGTCTTGTACAGACGTGTGCTTCTGAAAAAAAGGATAAAAATTCAAAAGTAATCATTGGTAACAATATCCTCAAGCAGATAACTAATATCATTCACGATTCTCTAGGATCAGAAAATGTAAATCAAATGTAATCAAATTCAAGCAAACATACTAAATGCTAGAATTCTTTAAATATATATACACACACATAAATATATATAAATATATAAAAATATATATAAATATATATGCACACACAATACAGGTCTGATACAGCCTACTTGTTTGCAAAAAATACCGCTCTAAGACACTTCAGTTGGTTGCAAATCAGCATGTTTTAATTGCTTACACCCACAAACAGGAATAGAAATTTCTTTAGAAAAATAATTAAGTGCAGATTAAAATTAATTATTTAAATCCAGGTTTCCTGCCTGCTGACTTAAATCATGATTAAAACTGGCGATTTAAATGAAACTACCCTGCTGTGAACTATTTTAAAAAAAGAAGTTTTATAAACTATTTTCAAATAATAAGCACTGTTTAGCATTAATCCAAGCGTTTCATGGTTACCCTTGCTTCTGAACTGACATGCAAGTGATCCCATCAGTCTGTATTCCTGATTTCTTATTTCTCCTTTCACTCTATGGCAGTGTAGTATCAAACATGCTACATACAACCTTATTTCAAGAAAAGATTCTCTGTGAAGCTGCAAGGCATTAAAATCACATCACAACAYAGAAATAAGGCATTTTTAACATCTTACACCCAACAAGATGGAAACAATAAGGGCTTAAGATCCTCTGGGCAGTCAGAATAGCACCTCCATTTAAAATTATTACTGTGCCAAATAAACAACTTGGATTCCACCAATTTCTAAGGAATCAATCCTTYGACACATCGAAGTGTCTTGTTAAGCAACCCTTTTGCACACCTTGCACCACTATATCTTTACAGAGCTARTGTGCTCTACATATGATGATGCCAATGAACCTGCAGGATCTTGCATATAGCATGTAAGCAGTTCCTTGGAAATCTAAATAATATCCTTAAACATTGCCTTCATATATCTCCCACATATTCTTTAGATAAATCACCTCCGGACAACCATCCTTTCTCCCAGGATGGGCATATTTAATTTTCAGTCGTGAGATGTTTAAGAGAACCTACATCTGGGTTTGTCAGCCACATACAGAGATTGAAAACAGGATTGTAGAGAAAACAATACCTATGCAACATCGAACACCATACTGAGAAAGTCTCTAACAAGAAATCTTCTTCCCTATAAATCTTTAGCCAACATTATGAAATGTCAAGAAATTTTGACATTCCACACATACTACTTAATGACTAACTAATTCTGTTATCTGCTAGCAYGATCACATACTGTCTTTAGATCTCTTTTTGAAAACAAGAAAAAARAAATCTACCAAGGAAGAAATATAACTGCATCGCATAACTGAAACTGAATACAGTTCATACAAGTGACTATACAAAAGAGAGGATTTATAATTTGTTCAAGATTAAAAAAAGTTTCAGTGACATTTGGATCCTTAGTACTAAAAGGAAAACAGGGACAAAGTTGTTTATAAAACATCAGTCAAGTTTTAGTTCAGCCAAATGAAGAGACAGTATCATTCCACAGCTCATGTTATTTCAGATTCCTCAAGTCTTGGGAAAGGGATTGGGCTACAATTCTGCCACATCGCCATGTTCTCACRGGACAACAAAACAGTGAACTGACATGAAAAAGCACTTGGAATTCCACACYTCTCTCCATCCCATCATTTCAAGTTACAGCAGACACTGAAGGCAAGCAAATGAACGTATTTTTGAATGACGTTGCTTAACCTTCATCTTTAATTATTTTGCCATTGATCAGGAAAAAGAAAGCTACAGCAGAGCTACTCAATTCCATCGGCAATGAGAGCRTCCACTGGAGGCCAGCGGACAGGCTGAGGTGGCAGTCGGTGMGGTGCCTCTTTGAAGTTGATCAAGCTAATACCTACAGCCCAGAAATCATGGGCTGGACTTCAAAAGATTGCAGAGAAAAAAAAATCAAGGTGTCCTGAGGGGAAAAGCAGGGTGGATGACAAAGAGTTGCCCGTTTAGATAATTATGTAARTGGTCACAAAACTGTGTCTGTGAAACTCCAAGACGGTGAAGGGAAAGGTATTCATACGGATGAATTAATGTCATCTGAAATGCAAGAAACCATAAAATTTGCACAGAGATCATGCCTTTCAAAATTTAATCAAAAGCAATGACCTGCTTCTTTCCTGTAAGTAACAGTTTTTACAACTTAGCAGAAGCATCCAAGTTTGAAACACAACTCAGTCCTAATATTGCACTTCACATCTGAAAAGGATGTGGGTAAAGTTTTAACCTCATTCAAAGAGCAGGTCCTCATCTGCCATGAGATTCACTAGGTTCAAAGCCTCAGTATCCCCCTCACAGGAAAGAGGGGAARAGTGACAAAGGAGGAGGAATGTTGTAATGTTTGTGTTATCCTGAGGAGCAGTCAGCATGGATTCACCAAGGGGAAGTCATGTCT
>NW_020454983.1:1140864-1240577 GCF_003342845.1 Nothoprocta perdicaria
CTGTAGAGGTCCCTTCCAACCTTAAATATTCTGTGAATCTGTGAATCCTCCCTTGGTGCCCACATTAGGRAATGACACAATCCATCAGGGTTTTATCATCCCATTGCCTCAAGAACTGSAGCAGACTGGGGCAGAGCCATGCTGTGCACTGCTCTGGTGTTGACCAAAACAGACTTGATATCCCAAGATGCACATTATTCCTCAGCATCCCCCTCACCCCTCCATCTGAAAGATGCAAACAAGAGGATACTACCGTTGCTTGGTTCTTTTTTTCAAGCTTCTGTTGTAATGAGTCCCTGTTTTTAATCATCAAAGTTGCCACCCTTCAGGCAATAGGTGTTCTGTAACCACTGCTCTACTACACAAGYCACCATCATCCCTCTGTTACCTTGAACTTCTCTTGTCTCCTACAGCCATCCATGGCCTYCCTGTATAAAGAAGGGCTCTGACATTTGGTTCATTATGCACAGTGCCTAGCACAACAGGGCTCCAATATTTAGATAAGACTTCTAAGTAGTTACAATGCAAATAAAAATAATACTTATTATTATTAATCTTCCAGGCACTGAATGCTTCCCAAGCACAGCTTGCCCCACAGTGAGAAACTGTGATAGAACTACTGGAGCTATAAGAATTTAAAGTTACATCTTGTTAGCAGCCTTCCCCAAAAACCTCACACACAAAATAAAAAGCCTTGAAACAAAGCAAAGCTGCCAGGGCAGGGTCAGTCAGGGAATAAATCACAACTCAGCAGCTCATCTGTCCTCTTTCAGGGAGCTGTAAATCAGCAAGAAAGATGAGGAGGTTCTTGGGCTGGTCATGGCACAAATGGTAAATTTCACAGTTTGTCACCAGCTAATAGGAAAGAAAATATTAAAACACAAATACGTCATATTCATAAAAAACAGGTTTTAGATGCTTACTTTGTTATAATGAATATTAATGAAAAGATTTTTAAATGGATGTTAATCACTAAGTACTCTATTTAAAAATGAAGTAGCTGACTGAAAAGAAAACCATTCAGCTTTCAGCCACTTCATCTCCATTCATTATAAAATTCGAGAATTTCTAGGGACTGTGGTCACTTAGTATCTTCAGATTCTTTTCAGCTCCGTTATTTTCCATTCTCTTTCCATACCAACTTTCACCAAGACACTTGAAGAATGAGAACACTGATTATCTTCTTACACCTTCACCTTCTCAAAGAATCTTATTTTTCTTTTCTGAAATATCACCGARGCATCCATGTTGACAGCAGTATTTCAGGGAACATGCACATAATCTCTGCAACCGTCTAGTTTCTTTTTTGCACAGGGTGGCATCTTTATCACAGGGTGGCACCCAGGTGGGTTTGGAAGACCTCCAGAGAAGGTGACCCCACATGTTAATAAAATCTTCCTCTTAAACTTTCTTTGCTTTTTCTCAGTGTTGCTTTTGATTGCAATTCAGGACCCCAAGAAGGCTTTCTGTTGCTGCATTTTAGTCCCTATTATTTGCTGTTTGTTTAGGGATTTCACTGAGCAGAGACTTACTAAAGAATCGACACATGTAACTAGGTTAATGCATCACAAAAAGCATGATAACTGAGAAATGTATCACTTGGGGAAAAAGAAGAGATATGAAATATTTTCAGGAAGCAGAATGTGAAAGAAGCTCTAGGGGGGAACAACAGACATAAATCCTAAGACAGGCAGACAGACAGAAGACCAACAATGACAGGCAGGGGCAAAATGTAAGAAGCCTGGGATGCTGCAAACTCCAATTTATTTCAAAACCTAGGGGAGGCCACTCCAGTAAGTTTAATGCTTGAGGAAAAGCAGCTGCTTAATGCACAAATCACAGACACCGTAAGAGAAGCAGCTAGTCATGACCATATGGTCTTCTGCTGCCATTTTTCTTTTCAACTCGGGCAAGACTAATGCCTAGGTTTTGGTAGCTGGGTAATCTTTTAAATCTCATTCTATGGTTTAAAATGCAAACACAGGCCAAATGGTGTTATTTCTGAAGGTTACCAAGAACCCTGTAAGAAGGAAGCATTTTGCACTATTTCGTCCCACTCTGCTCATAGACACAGCACCACTATCCTATGTGACATAGTGAATTTATAAGGCCTGGCAGCTCTGCTCTGCTACCAGGGTTATATAACACCCACATCAAACATCTAAGAGCTAATCAGGCAGCAKGCAACAGCACAACCCGCTTCCATTGCACATTTGGAAGTGCCATAGAGGACAACCTGCCATTGCACTTCCATCCCACACTCAATGTACTTGCAACTGCATTGGTCCTTGTTATTAAAGCCAACAGTCATCACTACCCATGGCAGAACGTCATGGGACATGCTTCTTTCCACATTACCAAGATAGCAAACACTAAACTCCAGCCAGAAAATAATCTTTCGGCAAGTAATCTGACAAAGCAAAGCAAGGAGATAAAAATATACCTCATGAAATATTTTTAAAACAGTATTTTGGAAAAAAAAAAATCAAGAAAAAAAACCAGAAAAAAGAATAGGAAGGACTACTAGTCTCAGTAGGAACTGGGCATCCAAATTCCTTGAATTTCCTTATAAAGCCTCAGCCAACTTACAAAAAAATCACAGTAGGAACAGTAATATGAATATGAATGCATACTCAAATTTTCTCAAGGAACCCATATTCAGACAGTTAAAACATTCACAAGCTTTAAAGCACAAATGGATGGCCAGTGAGGTTTAAAAGTTCTTACAGGTGTGAAGCAATTGGATCATTGTATATATTTCTATGTTAGATGGTCAAATATCTTTTAAATCTGGCTCTAGGCCAATTAAATGAAAAAACACAACATGTTTACATCTAAGTAGCATTTTTTTCCTGGTTTTTAAAGTGACCTGCTGCTCTAATTTAGGATGGATGGCAGATTTGCTCAAATAATGAAGTTAAGACCATCCTCCCTGCATCCACCCCAACATTCATCTCAACAACTCTAGTTTTAGAATAGCTGGTCTAGCCAAGACCACATTTAAAATCCTCAGCACATTATGCATGCTGGACGACTAATAAGCGAAGGGTCCTCACTGACCTCTGAAGTGTTAATGGAGATAACCAGAGAAAGCCAGCACAGCCTTGGGCTTAGGCCCCCAAGCTACCGCTTCAGACTGCACAGACGTGTTTTAAGCAGACACACACAACTCTTGAATAACTTAAGGAGGAAAAGATGAGCCTTCCATTCAGTGAATATTTTATTTCATCTCCCTGGTTGACTTTTTCAGCACAGTTAATTCCACTCTCAGTTTCTTTGCTTACATTTGCCATGCAAAGCAACACAGGGTTCCAGCTAACAGGGTAGCAAGGGCTTCTCTAAATATGTGAGCAAACGCTCTGACAGACAGAACAGTGCTGATTTCCAGACAGCAGTTTGACATCTGCTGCATCGTGTAAAAACACAACTTTGCAAAGCCCAAACTCAAATCATTTTCCAGCCTCATTTGAAGGACCCATTTGAGCCCCTCTCTCTGAGCATTTCACTTCCCTGACTGCTTAACATGCACATTGGAGCCTCCAACCCCGAGCCATATAGATTTGTCTTTGTCTTCCGTGTTAATTATTAGCTGCTGCAGAGCTGTCTCTGTGGGTGAACGCACACAGAAACAAAGGCGGCAAGGTTGTAAAACCTTTTATCTCTATCAGGGCACATTATTTGATAAGGTGCTAAGCTAATAGCAACGCATGTCAAATTGTGTTTAGACAGATCAGTGCGCTGGGAATTGGAGGTTATATTTGTCTGCGGAAACCAGCACCTGGAGAAGCRAAGAGAAATTCATACCAATATTCGTAACACTGTGCAAACTGTAAACCCTCCAAAGTGGTTATTTTACAAATGGCTCTGACTAGGATAATGAGCCTCTGTGATTTCATTTGCCTGTGCCTGTCACTTGGAACTTTAATCATTTATATCCCCACAAAAGCAGCAAAAAGAGACAATACAGGGCTGCAAGCGATGCAATATCACGTCAGAATTACACGGTCCACCCTCTTGAAGGCGCCTCCAAGCTCCCAGGCAGAGGTGGTAACTCTGCAGTCAGCTCTAAGCACCAGTCCGCGAGGACCCCAAGGAAACTACACAAGGCATCCAAAGCAAAGCAAATGCTTCAAAAAAGCCTAGATCCTTGCAAAGATTTGACAAACCATGTTCTCATACTAGAATTCTGTGCTATGATTAATAATAAACATTCGTAACTGCCATAGCACGTTTGTGGTTTGTTTTGGGGATTGGAGATTCATTCCTTGAAAATATTTCCCTTCTGTTTTTCACGTGTTTAACTGCACAAATTGCTAGACACTGTCCACACAAGACTGTTCAGTAGCAAGAACCATCAATCCCCTTTGTGCAACAGCAGCTGGGGATGGCACTTGGTCAGCTGGCAGAACTGGGCAATCCTTCCTCCATCTTCTCCAATGACCTGCTCCACAACACATCTGARGCCAGGCTTCCTAATGAGCACTATAAACATTTTCATTTCAGCACCTTAAACACTTTTGCTGTGATGACAACTTCAAGATGGCAAAGCAAATGATCCCAAATGCTAGGGGCCTAATTTGCATGTAGTTTACAACCTTGATTATCTCCAAGTCATTGGGGCCAATGAATACATTTAGATTATCAGGATTTCAGGTAATCAAGGATGGTGCCAGTTAATAGATGAAGGTTTGTAAACAAAGTTTAGAATAATTAAGGTTCAAATAATCAAAATTATTCTACACAAAAGCACAAGTGTTATTTTCTTTCCCTTTCTATCCATACAGACCCTGTGGGAATCTTGACACACAAGTCTAACGGTTCCATCAATACACTACTAAATGTGTCACTTGTAGTGCTACTATCATATATATAGATTGGATTAATAGGTTTATATAAGATCATATACACAACAAATGCCTTTTTTTTTGTTGAGTTCATTTTTAAGGCAAGAACTATTTATGAAACATCTCAAGGCTGAGTYCTGGCTTTCAACATGCCCAATAAATTTATTCCTCAGTTTACTCCTCCTCCAGGTGACAGGGCTTTAAGCAGAAGATCCTCATGCTGTCTCTGATGATTACTCATTCAATACTGAGTCTACCAGARCATTTCATCTGCTGATTCCCAAGCATCATCTCCACCCAATAGGAGCTGTCTGTCCCCACACGGATACATCCCTGCTTAGTTATTCCCAATATGAAAACAGCTGAATATTGTGATGACACAGCACATTAATTCAAGGTTTCAAGTGGCCTATTTGGTTTGCTATACCATTCTCTGCTCCAGCTGGAGATTTGGCAGAGCCAAGTGGTCAAACAACAGTAGGCTTCTGGTGGAAGGCAGTGTGAGTTATGGAGCATGTAAAGGTGGGCTTGGGCAAGCTACAGCTTTCAAGCTTGAATACACCGAAGAAAAGGGTGAAAGAGGTGTAGCACGAGTCCTGCCTTTTGGATAAGCAAATTTAAAGACTAGGTAGATGGCAATAGCAAAGCATTCAAGATGACCACACCACTAGGCATCTGTACATATTTAGCCCCTTCCCAAGGAAGTTCAGAATGACTGTCCTCATTTTATAGGCTACATAAGCAAAAGAATAGTGAAAATATTTGTCCCAGAGGGTCATTGGCAGAAGAACCGGGATAGCAGGAAAGCACAAATGTCAAGACACTCCCCAACCCTATTTTAGGCATATACTACTCAACTTCAGAAATAGAGTATGTGTTCGCATCCTGCTCCAGCTAAGTACAAAGTTTTAAGACATGAAATGGATCCTCTTCACTCATGAGTTKAATTCTGATAAATAGACAAACACTGAGTCAAGAATTGCTTCTTCCCAGAATTGATTCTAACATCACTAGCTTGAATACTGTATCATTTAAATATATTTTTTCACCCATGCAGACAAAGTCTTGAAGAGGGTTTCTAAGCCACAAAACACATCTTTAATTCACAAGTGCATGGCACTCAGCAAGAGGATGCAAATGAGATCAAGCAGAGAAGCCCCGATAGAGAAACCTCATCCTCCCATAAAGATGGGTTATGCATGTTGCATTTTCCAGTCTATTTCTCTTAAGCATGTTTTGCACTTTCTCCTGCTAAAAATAACCCCATGTTACATTAGAAAAGGAGCAGTGGCAGTAACCAATGTGTGCTGGCAAATTGCTTYGTCTCCCCAACCTTTTTTTAAAGGAGGAAACAATTCATCCATAGCATTTCAGACATCTTTAGGACAACAGCTGCTTAACAGGCATAGAAAATATCAAAGAAAYTGAAAATAGTACTTATTTTACCTGAGCAAGTCTCATCAGCATGGTTCTGCTTTAACTGACACCCATGTTGATCTAAAACAGTTTGAGGAAATTTCCCTACTGAAAAAGTACTACAAAAGTAGAATTTGACTTAATAAATGGCTAATTGTTTATATGTGCATATTTAGGTGTATAAAAATATGAAACACCTGTACATGTCCATTTATTGGTAAGTATTTAAGGGAACATGCATTTGTTGGACAAGTTCAACAAATCTCCCTCCTATTAGAAACACTGTAGCATATAAGCAGCACTGTGTTCTGGCTTACTTTTCATGATATGGTGAAAACAGTAACAGGGCATTAAAGTCAAGCTCTCTGCTCTTTTTTTTTTTTTTTTAAAAAAAACAGTAGTTTTCAAAACCACTTTCTCTTCAAAATTATTTACCACATCTCTGCTTTGCAGTTGACACCCATTCTCCTCTAGAGAATCTCCACCAGAGTCAATCATACACAGACCAAGCAACACTACAAAATTTACCATGGCAAAAATAATTCACTAATAACCGCACAGAATTATTCCTTAACGGATGTGTTTCGTCTGCTTCAGAAAGGATAGTTTCATTGTCACTCTTCTTTGGAGGAGAGGACACATACATATATCCTTCCCCAGAGCGTGCACTTTAAGGCTTGCATACAAAGTCAATAGAAAAATGATCATGTATCAATAAATTCATGTGCACTGACCTAACAAAACCAGGTTTAGCAAAAGTCACCCAATAGTGCCACCTGCTGCAAGCTGCCTCCCACTGCCAGTCAGTGCCCACAGCTCTCCCTTACCTGGACCTCACAAAATAAAACATTACCTAGCCAAGCCCCTTCATTCCAACTAGACACTGAAGAGCTACAGAGCAAAGAGACACACAAACACATAAATACCACTTAACAGTGCTCTGCAGGACCCCGAAGAATACAAATAGTCCATTGTCCCCTGTGTGCTTTTGCGGTGCCTCCTGGATCAGAGAATAGGCAGCAATTTGCCTCAGGAGATCATTGATACGTACTAGCACACCTGGGGGCCTTTGGCAGCATCATCTATGACCATCTATATTAATATGGCTGATTTGTTCCCAATAATGCTCTAAGAACTATTTAGAACCCACACTTAAGGTTTCCCTGGTGAAATAGCAGAAACAGTTGCACAGACCATCCCCGTATCAGAGATCAATGGCAAAAGTCCCTAAGGTATTTCTATGGGGCTCAAAGTGGTACCATGAAAAGTCCTCCCTGTAGTGGATATTCCAACTCCTGAATTTCAAGAGAAAGAGTGTAAAAGCAGAAGCAATTTTCAAAGCAACTCTTTTTCTCTTTTTTTGAAACAAAAAAACTTTCTTACTATTTTCACAGGATTCTAACAGAGCAACRAGCACATCTCTCCCCTAGTGCTTCAGCATCTTCTTCAGAGCATGAGACAGTGTGATTTGTTTAGTCAGTCAGTTCTCAACTACTATAACCACGATGTTTCACTCATATTTCCACATTATGYGATTTGATAAAAAGGACAAATTAAACATTGACTGGTATTCTCTAAACCACCATGAAATTAAAGCTAAGTGTGTCATGTCACAGGGAAAACCCTTTTAAAAGTCACACCAGCAGTGACAGGAATTACTTGTCTCTTACGCAGCAATTCAACACAAACACTCTGCTGCTTTTCTGCATTTTAACCTTATTCCACTCCAAAGGACAGACCAGCCAGAAATACTGCAGGCCAAAGGAGCAAATTCCTCTGTACTTGCAGATCTCTGCACACCACCTGAACATGCCAAGGAGTCTGGAGCAGGCAGATACTGAACTGAGGGCTGTTCCAGCAGCCCCCACCAACACAGGGTTATCCATATTTATAACAACTAAACTCTGAGGTCTTGCAGCTTTTGACCAGAGAAGACCTAAGCCTTCACACTTCTCATRTCTTTGGACCTTTAGTCCTGAGACACAGTATAAAACAACACTATCAGGAGGCAAAAGTAACAGTTCACACAGAAAGGTCGTCTTGGAGACACTCAGAACACCTAACTCTAGCTAAGCTATTTCCTTAGAAATTCATCTATCAAAATGCTACAGTGTCCATTCTTTGAGTCCAGAACTAGATAGTTCTAGAGCATTCATGCTTGTTAAGACTTGGCACTAACACAGCTCCTAACATCTGAGATTATAAAACTATTTTGTAGATGCTAATGAATTAAAACTGACAGCATCCTTGTAAAGTCAGGAAGCTTTTCTATCTTTTTACAGATGAATAAACTGAGGGACTGAGACATGAATGCCAGCATTTCTATACTTGGTTTAGTAATGTTGACTAACACAAACCCAAAATCAAGTCTTGGAGGAAACGGCTACCTTTAAGTAGGCACAGTACACTTGAATTCACAGTTCAGCAAGTGTTGAAGTGCCTAAACCCAGTGCTGCTACAGTCCAACAAAATTTAATGACCAAAGTTTGAATGTTCTGTCTGAAACTTCAATGAAATGAGCCAATTTGGAAGACACCGAACTCCAAAGCTCTGGTTTTTAGGATAACTTGAAGAGACAAACTTCAAGCTTTGACTATACCAGCTACTTGTGAATGAGCCCAAGAGGCCTTGTTASACAGCGTTCTCAAACAGTTATCACCTCCTATCACAGTCTGAGRCACACTAAGCATATACAATTATACAAGACGGCTCACATATATCACACTAGCTATGTAGGAGCATATATGAATATATAGTGTATTACTATTTATACCTACATACATAGCTGTGTATTTGCATAAGAACACATATGAAAGCCTCAAAAGCCAACTGCATCATCCTCACACTTAGAGCAAGGACCAACAGGGCTCAAAAGGATTTGGGGCAAAATCCTGCCGTAGAGCTCCAAGATGGAACGGTACTACTTAAAACTTTAGTTGAGTTTCTGACCATCCTGGAACAAACACCCATGACTATGTTCATGTTAACAATGAAGTCAACTCCACCTAGTCCCTGGAAAACACTAATAGGTAAAAATAAAAGGCTATTTACAGACAAGTTGGCTTTCTACAGTATGGAAAAGTGACTCAAAGTGTGTTGGCATGTTAAAGGAAGTCTCTCTGAGCTTCACCTAAGCGTACAGAACCAACAGGGTCTTTGCAAGGTAAACAAATTCTTAGTATATTGTGCAAATGGATTACAGGGAAGAARCTCCAAATGATAATAGGTTTAGTAGCCTCTACTCAAATGAAATTATGACTAGCTGAAGTGAATCAGCAGAGGTCTCTCTCAACTATTACATGTCCCCAGATTGCTTTTAACTGTGCAAGCAATAAATGATCCAGAAGAATTGCCTAAGTGGGATCCCTTTTGATAAATGCAGGCCACATGCCTCTAGGAAGAACAAGACAGACTTCTACCAGAACTGCAAAGTATTTTTAAGCCACTTTTTGTCATAACATGAGCCACACAGTTCACGTCCCTTGTTGGCACAAAAAAAGTACGCATCTGCATGTGATGCATACTAGTACCATCTCCTTGAYGCATATTTCAGAAATACTACCCAAGAAAAGACTTGAGTGTTCATCCATTTATCTGCAACCTAGAAATGAAGATGGCCCTGAGCTATTTAAAGAATACTCTAATTTTTCCTCAACTCTACCTATAAAATAATATATTTCATTGAAATAGCAAAGTTCGAGCAAACTTGAATGAGATTTCACTTCAAAAACTATGTATTTAAAGGGGAGCAAACTCAGAGAGAGCCTATTAGAATAATTAGGAAAAACTGAATGCCTGCAGAGATACTATACAAGCACAGCTTGTTTAGCTCGCCAGCTAACTGATGAGCAAGAATATAATGACTTTTCAGAGAGGTTTGTTACTACATTATGTATTAACCACTACAAACATCAAAGGGTAAAGCTGCTCAAGACAGATCAAGCACCAAACGAATATAAAATTACTCCTGCATATTATTGCAACTAGTCCCATGAATTCCATTCCTCACATTTTCACCTTCTTTTGAAGAGGTGTAATAGGACTGTCTAATAAGCTAACACATCCATTGGCACAGCAGTGTCACTGATCTAACCTATCGACTTTCTATCATTTGTACACACATATATATTAAATTTTTTAGCATCCTTAATGTTTTGTGYCACATGTAAAGTATACTTATAGAGGAAGTACTCTATATTTTTCTCAAATATTTCTCAATTCAATGGCCCCTGTATAACTGCTTTCAAATACTAGGCAGCTAATTGATGGTCAACCCAATAATCCATCCCAGGCCTATGTTCTTACTCAAGCAATGAGGACACAACAGAGCAGTTATGGGCCTTCTTCAAGCGCTCATCACCAATAAAGTATCCATAGCCTTGTGGAGAAAAGCAGGTATCAGGAGAAAGACACCAACTGTCAGGTCAAAATGACTCGAGGATTCACTTAATCATTTGCCTCTAGACTTCTCACATCAAAAAAAGTATTACTGTCCCAATATCTGTGTGAGGTTCTCTCTCAGTCTCAAGGTGCTACTTGAATAAATAAATTTGAAATCCTGTAAAACTACAATCAGATAATTGGCCAAGGTGCACAAATCAACTGTACTAAATTAACCGCTGAAGCCATAAATCATATTTATGATTTGCACTCTAAGTATAATTGGTAAAAATGTTCACCTTAACAGTAAATAGCAGTTCAAAGGATATGATTTAATAATGACAGATTGTTTCCAGAGAGGAATACACTTTTAGAATAGTTGATTTCAAGAGAAAACTCATTCAGTTTCTACAGATCTCTATCACAGTTGGGTCCTAAAATAGCAAATGAACTGCTCATTTCAAGAATATTTTTGCATTTCTGTTACAACAGTCAAATTTTGTAAGCCCAGATAAAAGGCTTCATATGGGTATGTGTGGCCAGGAAACTTGTTTTAACAGGAGTAGCTATTCCAGTTTCTGACTACCGAAAACACGGCTTGACAAGTATACTGAACACAGGGCCTGTTTCAAAAGGTAAAACACAGGAATGAGGCAAGACAGCAGCTCCCAAAACACACTTTGGTACAATAAGAAAACTATCCACAGTGTGCCTGAAACTTGTATGATTTTCATACAAGTTGGAAAGACTGCTTAGTGATTTGGTGGAATGCTGTTTCCCATTSAACTTGGTCTCTAAAATTTATTTCTGCTCAAAGACAATTTAATGTTTTTAATCCACCTGAAAAAGTTCACATGGTGTAATCAAGTTCCTGTCCCTGAGAAGTAGAAGGCTCTAGAGTTGCTATAATATTGCCTTTTCCTCAGGTTTATCCAAAGGCAGTTCTACTGCTAATTAACAAATCGCCTGGGGTGGCCTCCCAATACCTGGCACCTTTTATAAAAGCCATCAAGTTTACTGAGTGGGTGGTTGGATGTTTTTTGTTTTGGTGTGGATTTTTTTTTTTTTTTAAACAAAGCACCTACTCATACAAAACCATAAATGTTTTCCTTAACAGGATGCTACCATGCAGATTTCAAATGCATAAAATTAGAGATACTTGCAGAAAGGTTGATCACACACGTAATGCGTCCAATATGAATACTTATCTACAATATACAGTACAAAACAGCTTTTAGAGACTTTAGAAAAGAATGAAGAGCACAGATGCATCAGCAAATGGGAAAAGCTACTTCACCATCATGTTATTGATGGATAAAAAAATACTCTTAACTGATCTTCAGGCTAAACACGTGCAGACATGCATAGCACAAACTGATGACTGGCCAGTAACTCCAGTCACAGTACTCTCTTGTATACAACCAGAAAAGTTGCTTTTCACTGAAAATGATCAAGTAGGAAATAACCACCTTTGAAAACTGTTGATCCAAGCATATCGACACCATTTTTAGACCAGCTGATGAAGTTAACCGGAAGCAAGTCATGAAAAATTTTAGAAGGGATACTAGCTMTAACCTAAATAGAAGTACTACAGGGAAAATGCAAACAGTGTTTTAACTCAAAACAACTTGTGTCAGGCCTTAGCTTAAAATTGGCAGTAGTTGTTTTCAAAGGACTCAGTAAACGTGCAACTAATTGCACCGTAAATATTTCATCATTTTCTTATTGATATTAGTGATGACAAGACTACAGTGATTATACAATTGAGAAAGGTATTTTGAAATTTAAATCACACAATTTATTCTGTTTTCAGAGAAGTCTAATTTTACAATTATAGCTGTTAGAACTGCATACATACTTGACTAAGTCTAATATATGAAGGAAAAAATAATTCCGGCTTTACCTTTCACTGTGCTTTGAAGATTTGAGTCCAAAAAATTCAAGCAGAAAGGTGACTTAAAATTTACTAAGCTTGTCTCAACTTGAACAGCAAAGGAGTTCAGTCAGGGCCAGACTTGCTAAGGGCCTAACAATCTACATTAGCATGCAAGAGTCTTACAGGAAAACTGGTAACAGAGAAAACGAAAAGGGTTGTTTTGCATCTTAAAACTCTCCAGGACTAAAACCTAAAATTACCACTGGGCCAGGCAAACAAATGGTACTAATGCATCAAGAAAAAAGACAAAAGAAGAGCCCCAGATTTAATTCAACTTCAGAATGAAATTCAGTAYCTTAAATATAAATTAGTATAAATTCTCATAATAGAAATAACTTCATCTAAAAACTACAAGACTTAGCACTACTGGCATATCCTCCCTTCCTCAATTAGATACAGAAATGGCATGCGTGGGGCTGAGGATAAATTGAGGTTGAAAARGCAGGTTGAGTGATAAAATTATCAGAATCTCATAACATTATTGAAAGCCTTAGAAGTTACAGAGAAATGCCCTTAATTGCCTTTATACTTTTTTTCTAAAACTTTTTTGTGATTTTTGTGCAATATTACTGAAAGAGGTAGAATTATGGTGAGTTATGTAATCTGAAGGAAAACATTATCCTTGTTTAGGACATCTCTTACCGTACTTGAGAGCTGTTGCTGTTCCTGATTCGTAGCAARGTCATTTCTGTCAATACCATCCAGATGTCTGTTCTCAGGTCCGTCTAAGCATGTTTCCCTCTCCCGCCACCAAGAACAGGGCCCCACAGTTTTTTTCTCTCCTCAATTCAGCTCTCTCATTCCATCAGTTCATGGAATTCCATCAGTTCATCTCAGAAAGGAAACAAAGTGTGTAGGCCGCTTCCAAAGTACTGCTGTTTAATTTTTGCTGTTTTAATTGTTTGAATTGTTCTAGGTATTTGTAACATTCGTCTTAAGCAGTATTTTGATATGTAGAAGGCACAGAAAGTCAAACTGTAACTGACCTTGCCATATATTCCCCTGAATATCTATTGAGCAGGAGCAGGGTGAGGGTAAAGAGCAAGTTGGAGGTCTTCCAAACTTGCCTGGATGTGACCCTGTGCCACATGCTCTAGGTGTCCCTGCTTGAGCAGGGGGACTTGAACTGGATGGTCTCTAAAGGTTCCTTCCAACCTCAATCGTTCTGTGAGTCTCATTGAGAACCTGACACCAACCACTTTACACACTAAGTGACATCTGCTATCACCTGCAGCACATCAGCTTATGGAAAAAGCCACCATTCCGTTCAACATCTCAACGCACCTGCAGTCTATACTACACAAAATAAATTCCTATTAGACTACAGCGTCTAAGCTGATAAATGAAGCTGCACCCTGTTTGCCAAGGAGGAAACTCTGCAACAYTGAGTTGAAGAAAAAACAGTAGTGATCAAGTTCCATCTCGATTGTACAAACTTGACTTCCTTTTTACTAAGTTGACAGCTCTACTAGAATATTCCCGCTAGCATCCGCAATTTCTGAAAAAATACAAAGAAGGAATAACTTCTCACAAAAGCAGTGCAAATTCACCTTCTGGAGCAGAGGTTCAGACTCTGTCTTTATCCACGGCACTTTGTTTCACAGAAATCAACAACCACAACATCCAAGCATTTGTGCTCCCCAAAGAGTGCTTGTAAGCTCATGTTTTATATATTTCAGGCCTCTTCCCCTTCCAAAGGATATTCAAAGTGCTAGGCTTGWTCTATAAAGCTTTGGCATATTTTAGCACAAGCTTCTCTTGAGTATTCTTCAGAGTCCCCTTTATTACAGTAATCCTAATAATTACTGTCAGGTTGAGGCATAGGAGGCTGACTAAAGCAGCAGCACCTTTTGGCAAGAACATTGTGCACCGTAAATAAAAAAAACTCTTCATTTATCTCAAGCTTTCTTTGGTTTATAAAATCACCTCAGGAAAAAAAAAGAATGTTTCATCCTCTAGTAAAGATTATACAYCCTCAATAAAGGTTAAGAACGTAAATACTATTAAAAAAAGAATTTTAACAATGTGCACATTACAGAGATGCCTGTCTGTAGAAACTAGCACGTGAGATGGCAACTAGCACATGTTGTGGAGGGAGCAACACTGMTGAAGTGTATAGGACAAGGGATGTTGAAACATGTGAAATACATGACTTGTCAGACCTTTTGAACCATCATTGTCATTTTTATGGCATTTACATGGCCTTACTAGCAGAGCATCTGAACACCACATGAACCCTTCCATTTGGTTCAACCTCACAGTAGTCCTGTCAGTGAGGCAGGGCTCATATCTGAGGCAGGAGAACAAGGGCATGACAAGTTTGAGAACCAGCCTTGCTCTAGGAAACATGTGGCTGCACACTGCTTTCTATCYGAGCATTTTATGTGCCGGATCAGGATCCCAAAAACCTGAACTGTTACTGCTGCTCTGCAGCCTTCCCTGTAGACCAAAGAAGTGCACAACACTTGTTGCCTTACCGTGGGCCAAGGGGCTGAAGCAGGAAGCCCTGCAGTCACCAGACCACAGGACAGAGGAGAAACTCTCCACTTGCTCCAGCTCATGCAAGAGCCTATTTGGGGAAAAGGAAAACAGCAGCASAGAACCGCACTCTGTTCAACCTGGCCTTTTAGATCCGGCCTTCTAGGTAGGAGCAAGCAGATCTGTGTTCAGACAGATCTGCCAAGGTGATTAGCCAAGGTTAATCACAGGATTCAACTTCTCTCCCATTATCCCACCTGCACAACACAAGGCCTCACAGCTGTACAAGCCCTTCCATCAGGCCAAGTTGGGCAGTCATCAGCCAGCCTCAGCCTAAAAGATAACCAGCAGCACTGACACAGCTCCCAGGCTAAAACAGTGTTTGGCCAGCTCCAAGTAGTCAGGACCAAGAAACCTAGCCCATGTAACCCTTCCTCCTCAATATATAACCCATCAGAGATCCTTCATCATCTCTGCAGCACAATTAAGAAAACGGAACTTCCATAACACATAACGCAACTGCCATTACTGTAGCATGGAAATGTTACAATTTCAATAGAGCAAAAAGCATACATAAACCAAATGAGTTTAGAGATATATTCCCGCTCACTGATGCCATTGGAGTGTACTCGGTTTACTTTTATACAAGTCAGTTCAGTCATCATTTACAGAAAGGCCTTGGCTCACCACAAAGTTGTGGTGCATCAGTTTGCAGACCCATATATACTTACAAGACCACTGTGAGCTTCACAGCTTCAAAGCCATGAGTACATGAATACATGAAGTATTTTGGGAAAGTATCTAAAATCCGATAGAAAAACCTGTATCACAAAATTATAGTATTTGTAGGTTTAAATCACACTACAAGCCTGAAAAATAGTCTGGTTTTAAGATTATTAAAAAAACTAGTTTCTGATTTTATCCAAATTCTGCTAAAAATGCTCATTACATCAGTACAGAGTTCACTTGTCACCCCATCTTAGTATTAAGGACTGAACTTGCCATTTTGAAACATGCTGAGAAGCAGCTATTAAAAAACATAATCCATCACAAGAATCATCATAGGAGATTTTTCTGCCTTTACAAGTTTAAGAGATAGTCAGAGGTCAGACAGAACTGAACATCCCTGCTGAGGCACTTCTGTGAAAGACCTTTTGTGGAATGGGGTAGGAGTACTACTAGCTCCACGGCTCCTGAGTGCTCAGTATTGAGCTGTTAGGTCTCAATAGCTCAATTAAAACATGACATTAAACAAATAAATCAGGCTTTTCTCCCCTGTTCCCTCCCCCAAGACACACAGCACAGTCAAGTACCTTTTTTGTAATACTAGCATAGTAACTGACTGCATTTAGGACAAAGTAGATAGGCTGCTCATGGTTAAGTTGGTCTTACAAAAGTGAACAAGATTTTTTCAATGAATTTGCAAATATTATCTCTTGATAYCCCTTGATATAAAGCTACTTCTTGGCACACAGATAGCACCATCCTCTTTGCCACACTCCCCTCCCAACTATGGATTTTTTCTTCTCTGTTTCCATAGGCAAGAACAGTATTGCCTAGAAAGCAGCCAATATACTGTTTCTTTTTCCCAGCGGGGGGAAACTTAATGGTTCAGAGTTAGGCATTTAAGTGGCTTAACTTCCACTTAAATGCAAGCTCAGCCTGAACACCCTCCAAATTGCTGGGAATCCCATGTTTTGGCTAAGGAAACAAACCCAACTTCYTCTTTACCAACCTTGAAATTCTGAAGCTGTTAATTACCTTACATGTGGAATACATTAAGAAAAAAAAAAGTAGCTTTTCCCTTCTTGCATTGCATTTTTATTAAGGTGCAGCAATTCAGCTAATCCTTCACATTTCCCCAGCTCGGTAGATACACAGGTGCACTCGCATCTGAAGAACTAAAGCATTATTAAAACCTTGCCAGTCATAAGTTGACAAGATTACAAGTATTAATGCATCACATCAATCAACATAACTTCCTTGGTTTCAGCCTCTAAAACACATTCAGGAGTTCCTCTACAGCAATTCCTGTACCTCTGCCTTACATTTGGATTATTGCATGATAACTCTACCAGCAAGAAGGCTAGGACGACTCCCAAAGTATAATAAGACCCCCTTCTATTTTCATCCAGCCTGGAGAAATATGCTAAAGCTTACATACATGGACAAGTTTTCCATAAACTAGCTAAAGCACTGGCTCTTTGGAGGCAGCAAGCAAACACCTGCCCAGCTTCATTTCAGGCTGCACCAGAAGCATCACAGGCTCTGACAGACCTGATTCTAAAGGCTTCAGCTCCAACCAAACAAACAAGGGAAGCACAAGACACATCCAAAACTTGTCACTTCCCAAACAGGTTTAAATTAACCACTTTTGGTTAAAAAAACTAAGATGAAAGCTCACGGGTAGGTTGACCTAAATTTAAACATTTCTTCTCCCAAACAGTATTTACACTCTAGCTTTCTAACCTGGTTCAGCTCTGTCTTGGTTCCTTTTTTTTGTCTTTCCTGGATTCCGGCAGGAGGCTTTTATATCATACATGTATTTTAGATAAAAAGATAATAAAAATATACAGCAAAAGAGCAAAAACTGCTACTGAGRGAGTGAGGGCAATATTGCCTGTTCTAGGCCATATATTTTGGTCTGCTTATATATCAGCTTGAAGTAACTGCAAGATCATGGCATAAGACACAATATGTCCTTTCTGCACATCTGACCATCTTAACCCCTTAAGCACTTCTGAGCTGCCTTGGCAACAAACATCACAAAAAAACCAACRATTTAGTAATCTGAAAGGTGAGAAAGGAGTTATTTTCATCCCTACTCAAGGTCAATGAACACTGGAAGCTGGTAGGCAAATAAGACACCTAAGTGTCTTCTCTAAAAGCCAATTTAGTAGAGCAACTATTAGCAAGGAAAGTAATAAATTTGAATCAAAAGAGCATAAATGAAGTGACTTTAAAGAAGAGGGAAAAAAAACACAACTCTATTAGTCAATAGAGTTTTGTTAGTGGGAAAAGCATGATTGAAAAGAGTATTTTTTTAAAWCAGATTTTTAACAAGAAAAATGCTAGAACAGTTTATGACACCTTCTGCTCTGAATAATCTCACAGCACTAACAATTTCAAACCAAGATCATTGAATGGTTAAAGCTAAAACCACGCCAAGTAACTGCTGCCTGGTAAAGCTTTAGGCTTAAAATATTCCAAACCCAAAATCCACAGTAAAGATGAAGTGCTTCTAGGAATTCTACCTTTGAGGAAGCTTTTAAAATAAATTTACAACATGTCATTTTCCTAGACCTTATGGAGTGTATACTTCACTGTCTACAGAGACGGCTTCAATCATACTCAGCATTAAGTTGAATTAGTGTCCCACAGTGCCTACTCCTCTCCTCATTTTAGACAGGTCTCAGTTGAGGCACAAGGTCAAAAATGGARATGAGCTGCTTGCTGCCTGCAAGTCCCTCATCTGCCCATTACGGGTGGATCTCGAGTTTTATCACTCCAAGGCTTATGTCAGCCAACCATCATTAATTTAATTTATTAGAGGGAAAAGTGAATGATATGATTGAAATAATATATAGGCGAGATAGTCTGACAATGCCCTATCTGCTTATTACAGACAAACCTGTTTTAGTCAGTACCTCTATACTGGAAGTCAGTCTTTCCCCCTGGGATCACTTAGGATGAGGTTGGATTTATTTATTTTCATTTCTTAACCTCACTGTGATCAAAATTTGCCATTCTATTCTCTTGGCAAACCTCTCTGTATTCTCTTCTAAACATGCTTCCCCCTCTCAACCTTTCCTTTCTTTCGGTCATCTTTGAAAAAAATCCTCTTTTTTCTAGGCTTTAGAAATTTATTTGCTTAAATGAAACTGGATGAAAATTAAGAACTTGAAAAATAAACTCTTCTGTGTCCCTAATCAAAACTTCCAATCACAGTTTGGCCAATCCCACACCGGAACTCATCAACTGCTTTTCTAACCAAATCAGGGCTCTGGTTTTAAGAGTTACTGTTTCCACAAAAGCTTATTTCATAAAAACACTCCTCACGTGGGTCCATCAAGTTGGACCTATTTGTTTTTTCATTTATTTTTACCATGTCCTTGATTTACTTTAATGCTACAAGCCACTAAGGATTAGGGAAAACAACACTCCAGCCTACACATTASAAATAATTAATACACTTTTAAGGCAAGTAGTGTGCTAAGTACGCATTGCCACTGATGGAACAAGAACAGACCCTTTCCAGTRATCCAAAGTAACAGACACAACACTTGCCTAAGTTTTCAACTTTTACTTTCTTACCAGTTACCATTATTAATGCTCATCTTTGACTTTTGGCTAGAGTATCTTTTTGGTTACAGCTTTAGAGAGATTAATCACAAGTATTTCGGACAGAAACAATCAACACTTTTAGGTATGGACAGTTAGGAAATGCTAACCAAGTATAAGACTACTACCACCTTCCTTATAACCAGTATGCCATGCTTGACTCACCTGTAACACTCAAGCTTCGAGCTCTGGGAATTGCTTCTGCAATTGCAACCTCAAATAATCGAGGTTCATTTTGCTAATTACCTTAAGAACATAATTTATTATGGCTACAGAATGATAATGTCAGCTTCGGGTTACTACCTACAGACTTGCTGTTTGGACTGTTCTGTAGAGCACAGGTTATCATTAACATATGTTGAATCTGACCTTGTAGTTATTTCAACATAACACAATTTTGATTAGTATGTTGATATATTAAGTAAATTAGGTTTATAAGATATATCCTAACATTTGCTTACTTGACACTCTAAACAGAAAAAATAGTTTGGGTTAAATTCATGTTGCACTTTCAGACGGCTGATAWGCATTTTTCTGGAAGCAAGTATTACAATTCATCTGCAGGAAAGGACCATGAGAAATTCCCTTTGTGGAACTGAGGAATTCATCCATCTGTACAGACTTGGAAAAAAATTCTAACATGCAAACTGTTTGCAAGTAGGCAAACAAGCGAGACATGGTACAGTACAAATAGTACACAAGCTTTCCCACTTCAACATCATGAAGAMGCTTTATTATCCTCCAAGTGTTTGCTTAAAAGCAGCATCTGATTTTCTTTGATTGTAATTCAATTTGATTATAGATTTCTTTTGTAGACAAAACTCTAAACAAACATCTCACTTTAGGTGAAAAAGAGGCTTCCTATGCTGCAATAACTTTATGAATATATATATAATATACATATATAGGACAGCTTTAAAGAAGTCCAGACTGTAAGGTAGAAATGTTACTAGCATATACAAGGGCATTGGATAGTACCACATATTTAAACCATATACTGAATCAGATATTAGCAAAGCTATTATATCCTTTAATTGTCCACTCCTACTTTGACAGACTGCTCAAAATCTCTATCTTTTGTATTAATCAAATCAGAAAATACTCTACAGAATCTATTCCAATAATCTAACATTGTAACAGTTCATAAATGATATATCACTGAGCAGTTTTTCTCCCCACACTGATGATCATCTATCTCCTTCATTTTTCAATCCTGATTCTACATTTCTGAATTGCTAAAACACTAATGCTTGGATAGCATTAACAGCTGAATTCCTAAAAAGAGCCTGCCAGGTCTGAAAATTCACAGTTAAATTCTAAATAGATACTTTTAATGATGAGAAGACCTTGATGTCATTTCCATCCATTTGTCATTAAACATTATTCTCACCTCTATCCTGGTCCTTTATTCTTGGAAATAAATTGTAGGAGCAAAAATGTTTTAATAATAATTTAATTTTTATACTACATTCTGCTTTTCACATCTCAGGCAATTTATTGCAAAAATCACACGTGAGATGTAAAATGAAAAGGGCCCCTTTTTCCCATGCTACTACTACGCTGCTAAGACAAACATGAAAAGGTTTGATTTCTTACCTGTAACTTGAGGATCACTCTCGTTGGAGTATCTCCTGAGGCCTGGGGAACTAGGATGTCAATGAGTTGCTAGTCCCATCTGCTGTCCAAGTCATTAGATCAGCCAGATTGCACCCCAATTTAGTCTCTCATAGGTGGCAAAGTACTCCTGGGATTCCCTTGAAGGCAGCAGCAGAACCACTGTCTAAATCCGAGTGGATGCTGTCTTCCTTTTTCATCTAAAGGGTTGAACACAAAGTCTGGTTAAATCAATTTTCATGTCCAGAGTGATACTGATGAATTTGTGATTGTTCAGTAGCAGTTGGATTGAGGATATTTAGAAAAATAAAAACAAAGTATGCAAAACACATAGTTACCTTGGGAAACAGAACTTAAGGAATCACGAGTCTAACATAAGCAATGGTATATTGAACACTTGTTTTTCGTGTTGGCAGTCAAGTGAGTCTGTTAACAAGCAGCTACCTGTCAAATAATTCAACACTACTGACAAGAGGGACACACTGCAGTGTGCTCTACATAGGGTCTAGAATACTTCATTTCTTCTTCAAGCCTCATGGTGGTTGAAGAAAACACTGTGTCTCATTCCATAGAAGGGCCAGGAATTGCAGTGATTCTGTCACTTCTACAGCAGTAACACCTGGGAAGCCTTGCTGGAGACCAGGGCTTTCTTTTGTGCTAGGCATACATTTTAGCTAAGGCAGAAGGGCTTAGCAGTGAAGAATTAAGCCTTGTTACTCTGAACTTGCTGTGGTTTGAGCCTCCTGAGCCCAAGGAGGAGGGCACAGCGCGAGCTGTCCCAGGCTGGCGGACGCATGCGGAGCGGCCTCGCGCCACAGTGACCTGACCGACACCCGAGAGCCCCAGCGCAGGCCGCCCGGGACCAGAGACTGGGGAACTCGCCYTGCTTGGCTTTTTTCTAAGTTTTTCTTTCCTATCCAGCAAATCCTTAAGCTCCTACCTGCTGCTTTGTAATAGCTAATAACAAATGATCAAAAGGAGCAAAAGAAATCTTTAAACGAGGCCATGTCTAATCCATTAGGCTACAGCCTACCAACTACACCAACTCAATGGGGGAAGGGAGAATCACCTTSCTTGTTGGCAAACTGTCTCAGGCATTGACTTAGGGAATTAATACAAATCATTCCAACTACAGACTGCACCATTACCACTGACATACTAAAATCTATACATTATGCATCACCTTCCCCTGCTTTGCCTCCTACTACTATATGCCTAAAAAAGCAAACACRGTTTTTAAGATTACTACTTTTAATGTGCTATGACAGCTGATTAATAACTGCAGTTGTAGGAGCTGAGAGCTTAATAACCCAAGGCAGAAAATTCAAACTTGTTCCTTTACTGACAGAAGGGCAGGGGTAGAGAGTAACAGCACTATTAATAACACACCTGGAAATCCTTTTCTTCACCTTGTAACAAGATTCCTTGGATATTTTAATTCTTCTATGGTTAATATTCTTAATATTTATTCTTSAATATGAATGCATTTAAGTTAACTGTGATTCTCCAGCTGGCAGTGGCAGGTGTTATTATACTCTTCATAAATCAGTGAAAACAAATAGAATTCAAAACTAAACACTGATATTCTCAAAGACACAAAAGGCATCAGGAATCCATGAGAAGATGGTAACTTACATGTTTGAAAATCATACAGAAATATTTTCATGAAAAAATATTTTGAAGCCTATCATGAAGAAAAACAATTTTTGCTTATAAACAAGCAACTAGAAAGAAGCCATTCACCAGGCTCAAAACCCATGTATCAGATTTAATGAACAAGTAATGGCTATTACTAAAACATCCATGAAGACTTAGGTCTGGGCTAAATCCGTATTTCCCAGCAAATGCTTCTCACTTTTTTCCTATCCTTTCATCTTTGATTCCAGTAAGCACTCCTTAATATTTCTTTCAGATTTTGGTAGTGKACAAAGCTTGTTCCTTTCCTTCACTGCAATCTTGCTTTTGTGCAAATCACCATCAGTACTCAGTAAAACTTGAGACTTAAAAATAGCAGGAAAATTGGTACTGCAACAACGGTTGCACCAGARATGGCATCTGAACAGCTCAACAGTGTCTGCACCAGCTTGGATGCTCTGAGTCCCTGCTCAGTTGGAATCCATTTACACTGATGAGAAAGAGCTGTGCAAGTTCCCTCTCTCCATGGCTCTTGTTCTAATAATAGGTCTGTGTTTCCCCATGAGAATCTCTCCAAATGAGATTCCACAGTTCAATTCAGCATTAGCATTGAAGAGGCTCTGCACATTGCATGCAAGTTCATGCTGGGCGCCTGAAGCAAGACCTAAGTGTACAGGATACAGTCACTGGAGTGTTGGGTAGCAGGCAGCAGGAGCCCCAGTGTGAGGTCCAGCACAAAAGGAAACTCATCAGAAAGCTGGGAAAGGGAGTTTCACCTTCTGCCTCCCTATGAACTGTGAGGGATCTGAAGAAAATGCTTCTGAAGGCTCACTTGTACCTCACTTAAAACAGCATAAATAGGAAACAATTGCAACCATCACAAGTATAGACAAATAAAGTCTAGGTCTAAATGTTAAAAAAAAAAATGTAAAGAGGTAGCTATGGCAAAGTCAGCTTGCCTACTGCAAAGCAAGTGCCAGAAGGCAAGAGGCAAGTTCAGCTGGGCAGTCATTTTAGACATGGACTTCTGTGTCTTCCTTTAAGCACAGAGACTGTTGTAACTTACTACTGCCATTCAGRAAAAAAGCTTTCATTTCTTTCTGCTTTACTGATTTGCCATCTCTCTTCAAATCTCATCTGGAAAGAGAACTTTTCCCCTTAAATATCTTAATTTCTCTTTCTTTCTTTGCTATTATTTAACTTGATATCTGTATTATCTAACCGTGGAAAGCCTTAGAGGTATCATTTCTACAGAAGGTGCCATTAAAATAAAGTGGTAATACACCATACCACACTATATCAGTGTCAGTGCTCWTATCCAAGGCTCATTCCACTCAGGGACACCTACCTTTAAAATCCAAAAGCTTCAGTTTGTCCATTGTGTACACTATTTTGTACGCAGCTGAAGTTCCTTCCCATTCCCCTTGAAAGTGACAGTCCCACCACCCTATTAGATCACTACACAAAAGTCATCGCAGTCTCCTAAGGCTCTACAAAGGATGACACTACAACTAGACTCTGTTAACTGGCCAGTAACCAAACAGAACTAGCTCTAGATAGTAAGGTGACACAAAACAATTATTTTTTTGAGCATCTGCTCACACCTAAGAGGCAGAGTTATAACATAAAACACTGGGTATAAAAAGCCAGATTCACAAAAATATGTAGTTCCCATTGAGGCCATATAGCATGGAGCTGTGAACAGCTCTTCATGCCAAGAGCACCAAAATTGTTGTTTTTAATAGTAATCTATAAAATATTTGGGTTTCACATACTGGAATACCCCCAAAATACTTACAATCTACTAACTGACGCATCTTTTAATCATGGACATTTATGAACGGCCAACCCTATACTCAGAGGCTCTCACACATTCCCCCTTCTGCCAAGGGGATCTCCAGAACCCAAAGCCAACTGCAGAGAGCTACAAGTGTTGCAGGGAGTTTAATGAACCCTGGCTCAATGGTGAGATCCTCGGGTCCGCAGACCTTCTGACTTGCTTGTTTTCTGAATAAAGTCATTTATTCAGGCATATCTATGGTAGATACAGACAGAATGAGACTAACCAGCACTAGYGCTCATCAGGCCTGCAAAACCTGGCTAATAGAATAGATTTTAAAAGAAAAACACAGTTCATTGTGCTAATTCTGCAGAAATACTAAGACTAAAAATCGAAACCAAAACAAATCCTGCTTAGAGCATGCTAAACACACAAGAAAATTTGCTGAAAAACTGCTTGTTATTTCAACTTGGCTAGAGACTCACTGAACCCAAGGCTGACCGCACTGCAGCTCATTGTGCAACCCATTTAACACTCCATTCAAGCACAGGCTCCTGCAACTACTGCCAGAACATCCAAACCAACGTGCAGTGAAAATTAACAAGGGAAATACTATTCAGAGGAGACTGTTCTGTGCTGGCTGTATTCAGTCATGCTACATAAATAGCTACACTGCTATTCAAAACCAGGAGGGGAAACATCAGGGATAACTKGCTACACCAAAACAGGAGCCTTTAGAAGCCTTACTGCGTGCTGTTAGACCTCTGCTACAGGGGGAAGTTAGCAGAGACCCAGGAGATCTGAAGACACCAAAACAGATCACTGGCATACTGCTTGACAGAGAATTTTCAGAGYTGAAACGCTTAAACTAGTTATAATCAGACTCAAAGGAAAAAACAAATAGACAAAAACCTAAAAGCAAGTTTCCCAATTGACCCAATAACTCTCCTCCCTCCCATAGGAGAATATTGGATTTTAATTATGATTTAGTACAGTCAAATTTCACAGGCTTAATTCCTTATAGAAGAGAATCTGTATGTTGTCACAAGTCTCCTAAGGAATCCAGTAACATCTGAAAGTCCAAAGAGAGCCTAAGCTCAACACAGGGCAAGACAAAATGCATTAACTTCCCAAAACACAASAAAAGATCAGGCTGCACTGATGAGAAATCACTATCACCAAGTAAGCAATGGGAAACTGTTCTTCAATAGCTTCTTTGTTTGGAAGGCCTGCAGAATATGCACAGGGCATTGCAAGAATGCATGCATCGCATGCAAGAAATCCATCCCAACCAGCAGAGATTTGGGAAAGAGAACTGAGGAGAAGCACTTCTGCCCTTGGCTTTCCAAAACACATTGACTGCTCAACTCTTTAGAGCATTCCTGTTCCCGCTACTGAGATACAGAGAGTCATTTTTAGCAAATAGGTTTTGTCAGAACGCAGACCAAACTACTTTAAGTCATTTCCTCTGGACAAGGCCTGTTTCTGTTCGGCAAATTTCTCCTGTCAGCTAATACCAGAAACACAAGAAASCTTTTGTACATGGTGCTTCCTGCTCTCCTCCTGTTCGAGCAGACACAGCTTACRTCACTGAAAATGACTTTGCAACTGGAAACATATTTTAGTTAACTCCTCGTCTGTCAACCACAAAACTCAGATACAGAAAGATATTTTGACTACGCTAACTATCTAAACAAGCGTTTAACAGATTAGCTGGTCATATTAGTTACCATAGCCAATTATCATGATTCATTTAAGAGCAACCTAGGAGCATGCAAATATATGTACTTAAAACCTGTACAAGAAGCAGTATGCCATTTCACAATCAGGAAAGCTGTGCTTAAGAATGACTAGCGAATACTGATCAAACAGTACAGGTTCCTGAATGATCGGTGCTTTATTCATATCAGGATAGCTAGGAAGTCCAATCATCTACAAAAACCTACAGATTTCTCTACATCCAGTAAAACCCACTCTAATGCACCGAGGTTAGAAATGTCTTCTTCTAACTGAAGGTGATTTTCCCCTTACTCAACTTGATGGATATGCACTTCTCTACCTGCTAGCATGCAAATTAACATTTCAGCACAAAAGCTTCACTTCCTTTTATCCTGCACTGTCTTACTGTGAAYGTGATAGCAAAGTCCTGGAGTTTCCAGGGCCTCATCTGAAAGAGACGCTGAGATAAAGGTATAAATAATTCAGCCAAGGATCAGAAAGCAGCTAACAAAAGGACAGATCACAGGATGAAGGATATTGGGAGCTCACTGCCACACCATATACCTTCATCAGTGGAAAAGGTGCAGTGCTTCTCCTACTGCTCAAAAGCACATAAAAGCTTTGGATTTCCTCTAAACTATTCAAAATATAAACAGTATCAATAATAACTAGAAGACCTCAAAAATATAGCTRTCATGATTCTACACAATTTGCATTGTATACATCTGAAAATGAACACCTCCAAAACTAAGTGGGAATTTAAATACGGGGTTCTTCAAGCTTAGATCCACACAATGCTGCAAAACGTGCAGCAAATACTAGGTGAAAGCCTCTTCTCTCAAGCTTCTGGATTCCTCCACTTTTGCTCTTTTAAACCTAAATGTTTTGATAATTCAGTTTTTAAATCCAGTTTTTAAATCCGGTTATACACATGTGTAAAGTACACACTTTCAAAGGGATCTTTGAGGTCAAGCTTCCCAAATCTGTTATAATAGGTCACACCAAATAACAGTGACTGCCTGTTTTTCCAAGAATATATTGGATAATGCAAACTGCTCAAATCCAAACTCAGTTTTTGATGTCCTTTTGACTATTTATAGCTGTCAAAGCCAGAGCATACAACACATGTGACAGTCAAAATACAGATTATGGCCTTTATCCTCTTAACCACGAAGAAGCAAAAGTCTCATTTCGTCAACTACTRTTTTTCTTTCCCCACTCGCACACAATTCATCCACAACCACATATTCATGTCTAATTTACTGCTTTTCTTATGATTCTTATGCACATCATTAAAAGATGATGTACTGACAGGGAGGCAGCTTTCAAGCACCACCACATGGCTTAAGCACACTTCACTCTCCACACGACCCACCAGCGCTCTAAATACTGCATGTGCCCTATTCATCTGGCTACTCACACACCTCAAAAACAAGTTTGGACAAAGGTAACAAAAAAAGTCCATGTCAAAAGGGCATTTAAGGTACAATGGTAACTCCTCAAATATTAGGCAATTCTGCAAGTAAGATTGCACATGGGACAAATATCAAGAATCCTAACACACATTTTGGCTGATGGTATTACCTAGTGCAAAGTTAAATTACAAGCAAAAAATGGAAGCCATAGATGAATCCACCCACAGGTTCAAATAAAAGTATCACTGTGTTTTAGTTTCTGATTATCAATTCCAATTTGGAACCACATCATYGGGCTGTCTGCAAGCAGTACCAGCCAGAAATTGTGCCACTCAAGTCARGACAGTTGGATTAAAGGAAAACCAAGTCCTTTTATTTGATCATATATCATATAAAAAATTATGTTGTATGAAGTGATCATTGCATTATCAGGAAGTAAAAGAGATATCTGAAGAGTAACATGGTAATATGCTTTACTGGAACACGACAGCTGGGCTACAGTACTTGTGGAAGAAAGTAGATTTATTTTGAATTCCTAATTGTCAGATTAAAATATTTGACATTTTAAAACTGAAACAATGTACCTTATTTTCATACACAGCCCAGAGGAGTTGGCCATGGTGCTTCCTGCACAGGCAGGTAGCACGGCAAGGACCACACAAAACCCGCAGCGACCCATCAGCATGGCACCTAATTGGGTTTATCGCGTCCCTGAAGAACTTCGTGCCTGGCTGAGCAGGCTCCTGTCCTCAGCACAGATGCCGAGGGGAGAGCAGCAGCAGCAGCTTGACATGCTGGTCACATCCCACCCTCCATCCACCCAGCGCCTGCGAGCAGGTACCTMATAACCATGCAAGTCACATCGGCTGGACCGCTGCCGCAGCCAGCAGATTCACACTGGGCCCTCAATGCAAATAACAAGGACACCAGGGCCACAAGATGTAGGATGCTGTCTTGATTATACAGATGCTGTTTCCAGGCTGGAACATTCCAGGCTGCTGCTCCTCTGGCAGGTATGCAGTGTTTCTACACCGCCTCGCTTAGCCTCTGGCTCAGCAGCRGCACCGTGTAATACATAAAAGCAGAGGGCTCCGAGTGGGGGCTCTGGGAAACACACACAATCGAGTCACTGAGCGGCCACGGGCTTGGCAGTGCCCAGCACTGTGTCACAGCACGAGCCAGGCATTTCCCCCACCACCCCGGCCACTGGGTAACACTTTGAGACAAGCASACAAAACAAAAAATCACAAAGGTTCGTCACAAACACCTTTAAATCACTTACTGATCACATTGCCATCACATAGAAATAACTTTCCATTCTGTTGAGCAAGTTCTTTTCCAACTCCCAGCCCGTCTCGCTTCCCAATCACGTCTCTGATTTAGTCACACTTTTCTTCCTGGTCCCCCCTAARCAAGCAGGCAGCAGAAGCCAGCAGCGCTACGTGAAGGCAGGTTTTGGCCAGGGACAGTCGCACACCCACTACACAAGCACAACGTCAGCCTCCCGCATTGCCATTCAGCTCCAAGAGCACTCAGACAAAGCAAACATCTTAAAGCTTGGCTGAAAGAAAAAAAATCTAAGTGTAAGGATAAACAGACAAATATGATGGAGAAATCCCCTTCTCAGCCCTGACTTCAAGAGAACAATTTTGAGGTCAACACATACATGTTTAGAACAATGCACAAAGCACATAATTAATTACCTTTCATTATGTTAAAAAAAAAGCCCAGTCTAAACAAATACTTGTCAACTTCCAACCTAGGCTCAGCAGGGCTTGCTACAGCASTAACATCAAGACTGTTATTTCATCTAGCTTCCCAGCCAAGGAATTAGCTCTAGGTTTCAAAATCACTGTGATTATAGGCAGGACAGGCAGTTACAGGGGAGAGCATGAACTTCAGTTAGCCTGGAAACCTGTGCATTAACCCTGGAAAATGAGCTCCAATGGGCATCTCTATAGAAAGTACATTTAAAGCTTGTTAACTTTCAGAACTCAGTAGAAACCTGCTCGAAACAAGTGCTGCTTGCCCAATAAAATTTGGAATGAAATATTACTATTAACAACAAAACCAAACAAGCATAGTTCGGTCAGAAATTGCACCTTCTAACACTGACAGGCCCAGTGAGATGCCCCACAGGGTTTCAAGTTTAAGAAGAGATGCTGTTTGAGTCGAGAGTACCAAATGAGCAGACACGACCATGACAGAGCACCCAACTGCTCAGCGGTTTGCAAATCTTCCATGCCCRAAGATCCAACGCGTGATGCGCACAAAACAGCAAATGAGAAAAAACAGAAAACAAACATCTCCCCATACATACTTATTTCCAGACTTAAATAATAAGTAATATAAGTAAGCCTATAATGTGGCAGGTAGGACCAGATTTCTTTTCTGAACATGCATGTCCAGTTCCAGGACATAATAGACTTCATCCCTTGAAAATCTCAGTGTTTGGCACCTGTGGCTCCATTCCYTACACAAGCTCACCATGGATTATTAAGGGCTCGCTTGGTCTTGTGCATTCCRTTTTTAACAACTGCAGAGGAGAAGGATAATCCAAGTTATCCGTCAGGCAGGTTTCTGCAAGAAGGATCATTTATTTTTATGTGATGTAGACAGGACATCTCCCACGCGCTGCCAGTCACGGTGTCGAGGGCAGGAGAAAGAAGCTCTGGAGACACCAAATGACAAGGCCTCCCACACTGCACGTGCAGTGGGGGATACGGCAGCCTGAGCACATCTTGATTTACATCTTCACAGGTATATCATGTTATTACACAAATAGCTTCCTAAGTGCCAGCAGTGAAGCCTTTGCGGCAAAAGGCAGTTCACCGCCCATACCCAAACACCAGCTGCCCTTGCTGCTTTGGAGGATGAGAGCAAGCTAAAAGCAATAATAATAAAAAAAAAGATACATCAAAGAAAGGAAAAAAGTCATTCATCACAACTTTATTTCAACACTGTAGTAACAGAACCCTTCCCCAGGATTGACAACACCAGCACAGGTAGCCCTGTTTAACACCTAATGCTACTGTGCAACTTAGGTACAGCCCAGAAATKGCTTTTATTGCACAAAATCAGGAGCCCTGGTGACTACATCTGAGAACTGAGACACAGCGAGGCCTAAAGTCACTGACTCTGTTTCTACACCCCAAACCAAATCACAGAATATTAGAGAACCTTTTTCCAAGACCTTTCCACTGGCTGGCTCACTCTGCCCTAGAGCCTTCTCCATCATTAACATTCTGTGCCAATAGTGTTTGTGGCAGGACAGACGACAGGGTACTGCGCTCTTGCCCCCAAGCCTGCGCCAGGCTTGACATTTCCAAGAGGCCCTGTGAACTGCTGCTGCTACTACATGACCACAAAGCAGATCTAGTCAAAAACTCACATACTTGTGCAGTTAGCTGCTCCMTGAACCATGACACTGGTGACTGGCTGATACTGCTTGATCATCTCATAGATATCAAGTTGACACTTACAGTATTAAATATCACACATACATCAAATTCACAGAGCCAAGTGTAGGATGAAGCTTTAAGTAACAGCTGAAAGATCCGATTTATTCCAGTGGATCAGAATGTTGCAAGGCTGCCTTTAGYATGGCAAACCCTGCCTAAATGTCTTCACATAAATATCATGAATACACATATGTAAACATCAGTTGCATGATACTGTGGGCACTGCAGTGCTCAAACAATTTGTCTTGCTCCCCTGACTCGACTTCTGTGGAAGCTGAAGCCTCATTCTGTGCCTGCCCTTCGTTAACCATTTCAGCACTAACGACATCAGACAGACAGTAACACRTTTTTATTACATGCACCAACACAAGCAACTTCATAATAGGCCCAAGTGAACAAAAGACTGGACAGAGACTCAAGAYATGCTAAGTACATGGTTCTTGTCAAACACTTCCTTGAATTGTTTCAGTTTTCTTAGCAAACATTAAGTGCCAACCACACAGTCAAGCTAAGCAAAGGAAGTACTAAAAAAGGACCTATCTCCCTAGATGACATCCACCTCCTTACCATCCCAGCAACAGAGCACGGGTCAGTAGATCAGAGTCCAGAAAAGTGACCTAGAATTGTAAGAACACATTGACAAATGCCCCAAAGTCTTACAGAGCAGGAATACTGGCCCTGCAATTAATAAGGATCTCTCTAGGAGCCACTCAAGTAGCATTCACTGAACATCTTCCAGCAACAAAAAGATTTCTCAGGTTAAATGCCAAATCAGAATGAGTGCCAAGCAGCAAATGGAGTGGAATCCCAAAAGGGCCAGCAGTAGCCCAGAACATMAAAGTCTTCCTCGGCACAGACAGCCCACTCCAGCCTTGAGCTGCTGGCTCAAGGCCTTGAGCAGTTCATACAGGCCCGGAATTATACTGCCAAACGTAGGAGCTTGGTTCCTGTCCTACCATGATGGTGTCCCAAATTCAGGACAGTCCCTATCCACAACCCTCTAGTGCCTTTGGTTAATTCTTTACTCAAACTCTGACAGCATAAAGGGAACCTGAAGTGGTTACTCTGAAGGARCAGCTGCTCTGCTGGGCATGACCTYTTCTACCAGCCAGCCCAGGCAAGAGAAGGACGGAGAGACAGGGCCTGCTTTGAGTCAATAACCGAGCAGAAACCTCTGCTAAATCTTCATCTGAAGACATGCCACTAGTAACATATGATGTGGGGGGTCAGAGGTCTAGCCTCTTCCTTTTAYCTTCAATTAATGAAAAGCTGCAGAGCTTATAAAAACATCTTCTCTGGTGTCAGACTGGGCTTAGATGAGGCTTTGCATAGTTGGGACCACACTCCTCTTGGTTTGGCAGCTTCGCCCTCTCTGCTACCTAACTGCTTTTAGGTGCTATTGATTCTACCTCAGATCAAGCTTTAATAGCACTGAAGCCTAGGGCAGCATGCAAAAAATATTCCGTGAATTATAGAATATAGTTAAAGTGCAATATAGGTAAATGAAATGCAAGTACCATTTGCCTGAAGAGGGCACTAAAGGTAACTAATTGCACCTATTTACATTTTGCTTGGCTTGAAGGAAACAGTCTTTACCATTACTGTAACCTACATTATTGCAAGGCAGATGAAATAGTACATTTAAATATATACTTTTCACGCCTAAGAGATGTGAAATACACATGTGATGTTTCTAGATACCTTTCCAAAGAGCTGCCTATATCCCCAAATTATTATAGCATAATATAATTCAGTCAACATTTACAATTTTCTGAAAAGATTTCCAAGACCACAAGTTCTAATATGTGTCAAAGCACCTTGTTTCCATTTTTCCATTTTAGAACAGTCTAGAAAAAAGAATCAACTTCTGCTACTTCCCTACTTTATGTATATGYAACATTTGTTTTCCAAGAGAACCTTTTTAGCTATATCATTTCCCCTTTGTGGTTTACTAACAAAATAAAATTGAATTCAGAATTAACCTAGGATAAAACCAGTCCATAACAAGTGCAGAACTGTGGAGACTCCTCCAATTTTTTTTCTGATATTCTAACACACCAGCATATATTCACTGTGCAAGAAAACACAGAACAAGAACAACATGCTAGAAAACAAACAAAACAAACAAAACAAAACAGTTCACAGACATGGCCCATGGCATAGCAGATGTGCACACAGGACAGACTTGGTCTTGACATAAGCCAAGTCTCTAAGCAATATGGTCAGATATTTTAATATAATATGGCCATTAAAGGCTGAGCACCTGGCAGAGGATTCATGTGTCCGAGTACTTACTCACAGAAGTTCTTTTGTGAGGAAGCCTCCCTTCGGAGGAACAGCTATTGCTCCTTCTTCAAGTCGAAGCGCACTAAGGTTAAACCTGAACTGTGCTTCAAAAGAATTAATAACTTTGTGTTCAGATGCCCAGATTCTCAGGTTAATAAGCCCAAATTTGCTGTAAAATCTGAAGATAACAGGATTGGCTAGACCAAATTTTGAGCTCATATCAATACATAAAGCCAAGAAAAACTCTCAAAGACATAGTATCAACCATAAACAGACTATAAAACATGTCCAAGAACAAATAGTCAGAATASTATAGTCATACTGCCATGCAAATTGATTAAAAAAGCACACATGCACACACACAATTTTTCCTTTCTCAACTATAGCAGCTCCTAGGATCTGTCCTGCAGTCTCCTTTCCTAGGGCACAGGTAGCTTCTGCCTCCTACAATCTCTTTTCTGCKTCCAACAGTCACCCCCACATTCCTGTGAAGAACACGCAGAGAGGACTGAAATCAGGTTACCGGGCTAACTAATAAGTCCCTTCCCAGGAGAAGTTTAAAATACAAGAGGCCAAATGATTCAGTAAGGCACTTGGCACTGGAGCTATGGAGCTGCCACTTGTCATTAGCAGCAGGAATATGGTCGGCTTACCAGGCAACCTCACCTGCCTGCACAATAGCTTCTATTTTCAGACATATCTTGTCAAACAGCACAGAAATAACATGAGCCACATGGATTTATTTTTCCTGACACCATGTTGATCACACTAGGAGGCTGTCTGTCCTCCAACTGGACTCCAGACTAACCTGGGGACTTCAAGCATCTCATCTGCAGCTACGATGTATTATGGGCCTCTTACGCCTAGATGTTAGAAACTTCTTTTGGGGGAGTAAAAATAAAAAATCTACTTCCTTGGAGGAGGCAAAARGAAGATCCTTAAGTATTACAGGTTTACCAGCGTTATGGCATTTAGTACCTTCCCTCATCTTCTGTACCATCAGCACCAACTCAGCTGCACTGACCATATTAATCCAGTTAACTGATCCTGACAGGCCAGATGGAGCTGAGGAACTTCAGAACAGAAACCTGGGCCATCTGCAGTCCACCCCATTAAGGTGATTCACTGGCAGTACCAGCACAATCTCACTCAGGACCAAGCTAACCGAGTGTGTCCTACACATGCTCGTTCCATGCAGTCACACACAAACAAAATGTGGTGGTAAGAACTGCAAACAAGAGACTACAAAGCAATTAATCCACAGACCCTTTTTTTTTTTTTTTTTTTTTACCATAGAGGAGAAACTCCTGCTACTCATCACCAAGAGATCCAAGTAAAACATTACAAAATAGTTCCTACTAGTAAGAGGAGCAAAAAGCCAAGCCAGCTGCAGGACAGAGTGGGCAGCCTTACCAAGCGAGCAGAGCTACCATGACTCTCCTCCAGAACCCAATCCCTCCTGCTCCTCCCCTGCTGTTTCACATCCCCAATTGCCAATGAACCTCATTAGCCTTCCTGCATGAAGCACCTGCTAATCCACCCAYCCTTGTTAGTGCACTGAAGAGCATCTGCTAGTTTGCAGACTGAGCAAGCCAGAGCCGTTAACCCTATCCCTGCCAGACCCACTTACTGCCACGCACTGAGGTTACAACATGACCAAACCAAGTGTCTCAATACATTAACTATCACCTCCACACTTCGGTAAYGCAGGATTCAGCAGTGCCGGAGCCCACAGCCTCATGACCCTAAAAAGACAAAAGTCACAGAACTGTCTTGATTTTATTAAGAGAAAGAAGGGAGGGGAAAAAATCCACCACCATAAACACAAACACAAAAAGATGCTTTTCATGCACTGGAACATTTGGCTTTGCCAATTTTTAGTCCTGCATACAAATCAGTTTGTACAGTCTTCACCACCTGTTCATAACCTCATGTGGTATCTGCAGCCTTCTTTTGCAAAGAGAACCACAGGTCTCCTCATGATGTCTCTCAATTCATGACTGAAGACAATCTACTCCCTCTGATCTGATACCCTTGTGACTGAAGCGCACACAGGATCACAGAACAGTTGAGGTTGGAAGGGACCTCTAGAGACCATCTAGTCCATCCTGCTTCAGCAAGGACACCTAGAGCACAGGGTGGCCTCCAGGCAGAATTTCAAGACCTCCAGAGAAGGAGACTCCACAGGCTCCCTGGGCAGCCTGTTCCAGGGCTCTGTCACCCTCACAGTGAAGAAGTTCTTCCTCATGTGGAGATGGAACTTCCTGTGTTTCAACATGTACCCATTACCCCTTGTCATGTCACTGGCTACCATTGAGAAGCATCTGACCCCATCTTTCCTACATTCTCCTCTCTGGTATTTGCACATGTTGATCTTATTCCCCCCCYCACTCTCCTCCAGGCTAAACAAGCCCAGCTCCCTTAGTTTATCCTCATAGTAGAGATGTTCTTGCCCCTTAATCATCTCTGCCACCCCACACTGGACCCTCTCTAGRWGTTCCACGTTCCTTTTGTGCTAGGGAGCCCAGAACTGCACACAAATTACATGCAATCATTTCTATTTCATACTCTTCCAGCTTTGGTGTACAGGTTTTCTGCCAATCTCTATCTTCCTTCTCCATTACATATGGGGGAAAAAAAAAAGACATGAGTGAATTTAAAAAAAAAAAAAAAGGTATTTCAACCTCAGTTTTATAAAGGCTACAAACAAAACAAGAAATCTATAGGAAAATTACTTCAACAGCAAACACTCTTAAAATTCTGTAAACAGACAAGACAGGTAACAAAAAAAAGCCCAGTTGTAACACCAGGGTGCAGAGACCATCATGGGGAACTATTTGATGGTGTTTTGGTTTGGTTTTTTTTTTTTTTTTTTGTTTGGATGTTTACAGTACAGCCAGGAAGCAAACAAGATTGCAAGAGCCAGTATGGAGCTTTTATTACAAGGTCCACCATGAATGACATGATCTGACCAACTCATTTTTTTCAAACAAGTTTGACAAGTTGACACCTTGCTGCTTCATTCTTGATTTATACTGCACAACTCGCAGGAGTCATCTCTAACATATCATGCAGGGCTTAATTTATTGGTTTTGGACTATTACTGTAATATCATGTCAAACTATTGTGGGAGGTAGGTGTTTTCAGGCAGTTTCAGAATATTCAAGAAGGAAAAACTGTTGTCACTCTCCTGCAGAGTAAAGCTGCTCAGCTACAAGGATGCTCATATGTTTTTCTCCAAACCTCTACTCAAGTTTCCTGAGCTGTCCCTCCTGTCAAAGGAAACAGCCAACACGATGCACATTTGTGCAGCTGAGATTGGATGGGCTCTTTCCACTTCAAAGACGACAGAGCTCATATTAGAAATAGGGCAGCATGGTACCAGTTTATTGGTACTGTTGCTCCAAGCTGACAGCAAAAGCAAAGTAAGTTTCATCTCTTGCTTGCCTTGTCTTAGGAATTCACATGAGTGCTCAGCACAAGTGATCACATCCTATGTCATTTCCAAACTCCCAGGCTGAATCGGACATCATTTTGTCAAAATCTGACTGGCATTAAACAAACCTCAGATATATATCTACACAAGAGCTTTCCTTCACCTTAAGAGCTCATACTGCTGCCAGACGAGTTACTCCCTCTCTGCCTTTTAGAGGGTTTCTTGCTCTTTTTGAGGCATCTAACTCAGAATTTCCAAGTTCCTGATTCCAGCTGGATCAGACACATGTAGCAGTTACAGATATGACAAACAGGAAAGACACYACCTAGAGAAAGACAGACCACACTTAAGTGTAGATGCAAAAAGTAACTTACATGGCAAGTACTGAAAAAACTGCAAAATAACCCTCAGCCTTTTAATGGTGAATCATTACCAAGATTTGAACTTCTGTCTGCRTATTAGTTACCAAATAGTTAGTTATCCAATTAAAACTAGTTCAGTGATGCAGCTTTGATTGTAAATTCATCGGAAAGGCAGCACCTTCCAGTATGGTGGAGATGCAGCCTGGAAAGCTGATTAGTATGTCAGTGCAGATGATAAATGGTGATCATCATTACTGGCTGAGAAGGTCAGTCATGTCAGCAAGCAACAGCAGTAAAGAACAGGAATGCTCTGCTTCAGTTCATGCTCTGTTTACACCTTGTCAGAACACACTGGCAGGAGAACTACCTGGTTCACAGGACTTGCTGTAACTGTTGGACACTAACTCACTCTAACTGCCCCTCTAGGTTGGCTTCATCCTTCCRTGTCTCATGAAGTCTGAGAGTTGCTTGTACAGTGAGTACCAGCAAATACAGGGACAAGGCCAGTCTCTCTCGTCTCCTTATGTCTTTTTCTTCGTATTTCCTATAAGTGTGATACAGCCATTGCTATTCAGTCCCGCATGCTAATGGTGATTTTCTGCTTGGCTCTTCAGCAGTATTGAGACAGACTTGAAGATTAATGAGGCATTTATTTTCCATCTAGGAACTATTAAATATGTGCTTTTAAATTCAAAGGTAGATATAGATAACTTCAAATGAAATCATTTCACTTCTGTGGGACAAATTCATAGCTTTTTTGGCAGCAAGTATTTAGTCCYATTACTGCCATCCTTGTCCTGGGGATCTATTACGTGCAAGATACTGGTTGTATTCTTTCAATTCTGTAGGTATCATCATATTAGGGTGACAGAGCCCTGAAACTGGCAGCCAAGAGGTTGTGGAGTCTCCTGCTCTGGAGATCTTCAAAAACCACTTGCATACGGCCCTGTGCCACCTGCTTTAGGTGACCCTGTGTGTGCAGGGGGTTGGACTAGATTATCTCTAGAGGTCCCTTCTAGCCTTAASGATTCGATGATTCATTATAGACTATATATACACATCCAGAATAGTAGTTCTGAGACTAAYTTGATTTTAGTCAGCAATTTAATAAATGGTATTAGTGCCTATTCACAAGTTTCAACTTATTTTTTTCCAATAATAAAGAAAAAAGTAAATTAACTAATCCTCTTTCTATAGGTTCCTCACAGTTTTCAACAGCTGCACATTACAGAAGAAAACACCTTCCTGAACCGTAAAGGCAATGTTAATATAACACACATGTAATACAAGCAAATACCACTAGAGCTGCCTTGGAAAYCTTCTTGGAGCACCACAAGAAGCCAAGGGCCTAGGGAGCAGGCCACGTTGACAGCAGSCTGGTTCATCTCCCCAGGGCAACCTCTAGAAGGGCCTCCTCACCACGCAAAGGGCAGCTCTGGCCCTTAGCCTTAGCAGCCACCCTCAAAACATCCTGGGAAATGGAACTGTCATTCCTGGAGCATCTCAGTTGTGTTCGACAGCTTGATTTCTTTTAACGTTATGGGAGACTATGACCATTTTAAGCTGTTAATGGTAAAGTAGAAGGGGGAAAAAAATAACCAGTGCTGCTCTTTGGTACCTCTGCTCTTCAGAGCTAGCTGGCACTGAGCAAATACACAAATAGACAATTACACAGGAGTTCTRTATACCATGAAGCATAGTTAACAGGAGACCATAAAATAACAGGGCTAAGACACAAAGGCTCTAAAGGCCGCACTTCTTGGCTGTATGCTGCTGCTGAGAGGCATCTGACTTGGAGTTTCACATTAAGGTTTCGGTAACAGGTAACAGAACTTCACTGTAAAGGTGASACTAATTATGGCAAAAACAAAAACAGAAAAAAAAAAACCAAAAAAGTCATTATAACTTCAAATATATGAAAATATGGAAGGTTTAAAATAGCTAATTATTTCATTTTGCTCATTTTTTCTTTTACTGAAATAGACATTTGTTTCACCCACATACTGTTTAGTCTGTAGAAGAATAGCGTGATCAGTGTTTTTCCCAAATGAACCTTGTTTATTTGGGTTTGGCAACAGGGGATTTTTTTTTTTTCCATCTATGCCCCACCACCTGTGTTAAAATGCTTGTTTTGCAACAGAACAGTGCTAAATTGTCTACGAGTGCTGGAAAATTTAATTAAAACTCACTTCAAAACCAAACACATCCTGTTAGCATATCAGGAAAACTATGGGCTCATCATTAAATTCATTAGCAAGTTTATAAAATCCAAAAACACAAAAATCTGTTCAAATATGCATGAACACACACACAGAGAAAGCAGCCACCCCCAGTAATGCAAATGCTCTTGGACCTCGTGCATTGTGGCGAGGCCCCCAGAGTCRGGCAAACACGAGCGACCATCTGTTACTGCTGTCTGCAAAGCAGCCACTTCCCCCCCCCGATGGCTCCTCGCAGGCAGCGGCAGCGACTGCTGCGGCRGGAACTGACAGGCAGCAGCCCCGCTCCCCATCCCTCCTCGCACTCCGCCTGCATGTTAAATGGCTGCTCCCAACCCACGAGGAGCTCCTTACATGCTAAAACTCAATATGCCTTCTCTGCGCGCTCATTTGGATTGCAGCAAACGAAGGGAAGTGTCAGGGAGCAAGCGAAGGGAGAAAAAAGAAAGAGTTGGAGGATGGAGAAGCCCTCAGGGAGCACTCATGATGCCAAAGAGACACTAATTTTCAAGCACCATCTGTCAAGAGCCACTTGGAGCTTTTGCTTTCTTTCCCTGTCTTTTCTCTCCTTCATGCCCTCCCCCCTGTTTTGCCGTCTCACTTGCCATACCAAGTGGCAAAAACCTCCAGAGATAACAGAGAAAACGCATGGACTTCATTTGCTTGAAAGGCAAAATACAACCTAGGGACTGATGGAACTGCAGTGCAAATCAGCATTAGGCTCCAAGAGGGGTGTGTGTGGATGCACGGGATGCTCTGTCTGATAATATTAACTGCTAACCTCTTTCAGTGGTGCTAGCATACACATTTCAGGAGAGCAATGAAATGAGCTTCACTCTGACTCCCATATCAGCCACTAGTTCAGCCTCCAGCCTTCCCCTGTTTGTGTGCACAACAGGAGCACCAGTGCTGCCTGTGTGACAACACAGCCGCTGTGTTGTGAACAGAACCACGAGCCCGACTGTCCTCAACTTGGCAACATCCTGGCACCTGGGGCAGAGCCTTCACCCCAAAGACGCTTTATAACTTACGAGCAACAACMTTCACAGCTTCCATGTAGAAGTCGGTATAGGAAATGTGCTCATTTCATTAACTTACACATTTAGATGAATAACTTAGTACAGTGTTGGCATGGCACATATATAGCAAGCATCTCAGGAAACTCTGCATCAAGTGCAACCATCATGAAGGCTCATGGGTTACTGGGCTTAGGGAACAAGGTCTTTCAGCCAACAGCAGCAGCAGGCATGAACCTCCACCCCAGAGCACTGACACGAGCAGTGTGCCTATGGAGGGAGGGAAAAGATGGACCCTTGCTGACCAATCCTCTTAAATAAAGATTCTTATCATAAAATGAAAGCCAGGAAAGCCAGCTAGTCATAGTAAGCATCAAATTTGACCTTTCATGGACAGGAGTGAACTACAACTACCAAATACTTTGTCACTTCTTATTTAACCAATTTGTTTTCTCAGTCACTAGACTTCTGGCCATTTAGCAATGTTACCATTCTTTTCATAAATAATTTCTTCCTGCCATAGCATTACTGTACACAATTACTCCAGTGCATGAGACAACTGTCTGCCTTGCCCTATCACTCACCTTATTATTTTCTTTGTTCAGTGGATCAAAACAACCTGAGGGACTGTATCATTGCACCAGGTCAGCAAGACACTTGGAATCTAAGTGGCTTGAAGCATGGTAATAGTCTCCTCAACATCAGAAAGACCATTCAGGGATTCATAAATAAAAAAATAAGTCCAGTAATATTCAGGTTTTTAAACATATATGTATATTTCCCTCCTTCCTATACAGATTGCCTTATTTAGGATCCACTTCCCTCAGTTCCACTCTATTTTCTTATCATTTCAAGGAAGCGTTTTTCCTCCATTTGCTATCATCTTTTCCTTTAACTACTTTTTTTTCCTCTTCATTTTAATTCCCACCCACCAATCCTTTCCATATTTCAAGAGGCTATCTTGACCTGCCTCTGCAAAACTTGACCCTACATTTACCTCCAATTGCTTTGGCTTTACAGCCCATTCTTCTCCTCCAAGGCTCACCCCTGCAGCTTCTAGCTCTGGTCTGCGCCTGTCTCAAGGCCACTACATCAAACGAACAAAAGCAGAAGCAGCTGAGCAGTGAATACTATGAGCCCAGTTCTTTCCCCACCCAGCCACTGGTTTCACTTGAAGRCTACAAAAATACTCCCAATTTATCTTAGTTTAAAACAGTAATAGTTCCTCTATTTTTTTTTTTTTTATCCTGAAGGCAAAGCCAGAGAATCGATGTTACTGTTGATGTTGAGGAAGACAAAAGCAGTCTGAATAAAATCTCCTAATATGAGCAAAGAAAAAAAAGTTTAAAAACCACATGCATGCTTCCCTTTCAACATTTCTCAGTGCTGACCCTGCCCAAGACAAATCTTCCAATTACACAGCCTGTTTCTGATGGAATCAAAGTACCSAACTCAACTAACAGTTCAAATGAATTCACATGAAAAATACATCCAATGTTATGTCTGCCTCATGTATTTGAACATATATTTCATATTATACACAGACATCTTTTAAACACAATACTTAAAGAACTTGCATACACGGTATGATACTTGCATACATCTATTTGCAGTAGATTTTAATGTCAAGGTTTAGAGTCTTTCAAGTTCTATCAATATATCACATAAACCAAGAGACCCTTGGGCTTGGGTCTATGCAAACTGAGGTTTGTTCATACCATGTCAAACTCCATAAATGATAGCATTTGTTATAAGAACTGGAGTACCATTTCGTGTGCTTTATCTCTTCCCTCTTTGTTAAATCAATTTTTCTCCCCCTCCAAAGGTACACATGTTGTGGCATAAGGAGCAAACGATAGACAGATGGCATTGAAACACCACAGTACCATAATTGAAGCTTATTTTCATACATCCCTGCCAGTTCAAAATCTAATTGCCAATAAAACAATACTGTGAAATTGCCACATCTAATACTTACTTCTCTGAAGTTACACTTGAACCCACCAGTAAGTCCTATACTCCCTATACAAAACATTTTCTCCATTCTGTTTTTTCAAATAAGGACTATAAATCTATGTTCAGTTTGAATGAAATCTTACCTCTCTCATCCCCAAAGAGCTGTCTTATTTATTCTTAATACYAGTATGAGAATGGTTTTAGACATCTTTTATTAAACCGCAAAAATGACACAAATCATATAGCACACACTGCTTTTATAGAGGGTCTAACTGAATCAGGATTAAGATATAAGAGCCTTGCTATATTAGTATTGACTGAAATTTAACAGTTAAAGCATCTGTTTTGAATTCTTCAGGAATTCATCCTAAAGCRTAGCAGAACCGCTGGGATGTTCACACTCATTCTTTCTCCGATTCCTTTTAACCTGAGATATATATATATATACACACACACACACAAGATTACTTATTCCAAGAAAATAATGGATTGTATCTACAGCTTCTGGATGCATTGACTTAAAGTTAACTAGTCTACCCTAGAAAACTCCAAACTTTTTTCTGCAAACTCATGCTCTTATACTGTAAGCCTTCATACAAACATTTTCAATACTATGAGATTTTATTCTGATTCATTTAACTGAGAAACAAACTTCAATAAATACTTATACAAGTACTTGCAGATTAGATTCTGCTTTAAGTGTGCACAAATGTGTACATATGCATATGGAGGTGTATGTTTATATGCATCTTATTAAATATGTATAAATCAATATGGGAGGTCAACAGATGGACTACCAAGTGTGTAGACCTCCCTGCTCACCCACTAGCACCAAGTGATGCTCCACAGCCCTGCCAAGTGTCTTCTGTTGAACCACGACAGTGCRAGGGCTGCTGAGATTAGGAGTTGCACCAAGTATTAAGGCAATAAAAAGTGCTTTTAGGAAGTCTGAAGCAGTCCCTGTACCCAAGACTTAGGTATTCTACCAGTGCTGGGTAATAGAAAAGCTACTCTCAGGACAAGGCATGCGTCAACAAGGAGATCTGCCTAGCCTGACTCTACAGGAAAGTTTTCTGTTTCTAGCACTTAGCACAAATAAGCTTAAAAAAACCCTTCTCAAATCTCATTTGTTTTTAAAAAGTGCATTTTTATCCCTTTATTCCTTAATTTTAAATAAAACCACTATCTTCTGCCTTCATTATTTCCTTGTTCTATTCCAACARGACAAGGTGGGAGGGCTAAAAATATTATTACAGTACGTATAAGACAGGTTTAAAAGTTCCTTGGACTCACATTGACCAGATGATCCATTCTGAGCACTGACAGAAACACAAAGCAGSTGCAGAGCTGGATCACTGCTCCAGCCTACGCCAGCAGGCTGCAGATTTGGACCTGGGCTTTGAACCCTTGACTAGGACTAGTACAGAGATGCACCTGGGTGCAAAGGCCCTGCAGAAGTGATAAACCTGCAGAGCTTGGAGGCCACRTCTGCCCCCACCAGGCCTTCCAGAAGCTTCCGCCCCACAGCCAGCRGCTGCCCTCAGCCACAGAGCAGTGAAGGACACACCAGGAAGACACCCCACACAGCGGGAAAACTGATCCCGTCCCATCCAGGGCAGGCTTAGCTCAAGGAACATCTTCATTTCCCAACATGGAGGCAGCAGCATYGCACGCAGTCACTCAGCAGGGCAGGCAGCAAGCTCGTCCACTGCAGGCTCAGGTGAGGCCCTTGTTTTTATGCTATTCAAAACARGCTCAATATCTTACTTGGATAAACATGAAGACAGCTAGATATGTGAAGCTAAACTCCCCACAAGGAAAAATATACAGATCAAAGTGGAATGCTGCCTACTTCTCCCTCCAAAAAGGAATTTTTAAACCATCACAAGATCARAACACAGGGAGTATTTCATATACTTCAGTTTCCTTGTGTGCATCTTGCACTCAATAGCTTTTATCCATTATGAGAGCATCAAAAACAGCAACTGATCAAAATACACTSTTTTTCTCAGGTATTTGACTTTGCTAAATTATGTTATTAATSGAGCATATTAAAGTATTCACTGAGMGCTTTTTAGTCTTGTCAGGATGATAGCAAAGCTAGTTTGAGTTTTGAGTTGGCAGACATAGTAGGGAAGAGAGTACATGACAAGGCAGCAGGCAGCCATCCCTTTTCATCCAGAAAGCAGAGGGTGCCATAGTGGAGCAGTGATACATCAACTACATCTGCACGTAGCAGTTATCTGAAAAGAACATCCTCTGCTTACCATGACTTGGCCACAAACTGTGGGGTCAGCTTTCATCCAATGTGAAAGTTTTTATATATGTGTACTTGCTACCCTCTGGCATCCTGCCCTCTTCAGTACTCTCACTCTTACCCATAAGTGAGGCAAAGCATCTTTATGAATCTTTATGCTAAATATGAAGTTTTGGCATCATATTTAGCATGTATCTATTAAAATCTCAGCAATTTCATGAAGTGATTCAGCTCACCACCCTACAATAAAAGGTTCTTGTGCATTATTGACAAGAAGGAGAATACAGGAGGCAAAGGAGAGATGAAGGACCAAGCTAGCCAGCTGACTCCAAACTCTACAACCACCAATGCTGCAAACAGACAGGAACAGATTTCATGTTTGCATGCACGAGCATTTTGAATCCATAACACCATTTTCATTATGCACCTCATATTCTAATTTGATGAACAGTGCAGGAAGAAAGCTGGAGCGAGTCATTACTGATACATCTCTGCCCTTAGCCCAGTAGCACTCTTTCATAAATCTCTGAGTACAATTTGAGTTTTCCAGGCTTGCAAAAGGAACATGGGCAGGTGAGTTTGTAAATAAATAGCAACTAACTTCAGGATTTAAAGACAAGAATCGGTATGAGTAGATTCCCTTCCCACCAACACACACAGCCCTTAAGCAAAACAAAGACTATGAAGTGATACTAAAAGCTTGCTGTGAATCAATCTCCTTGGTAAAAGGAGTCAGAATTTAGTTGTCTCTTCCATGTGGATTTTTCTTTAAACTCTGCATTTTCTAATATCCATGGTAATGGCTTAAATAGCACCACCACCAAATTTGAATGGTGGCAAGAAATTAGTAGAGACCTAAGAGCTCCAAACAAGATGCTGCATGGCTGTCTATTTGTCCATGTATTAAGCAATTAAACAATTTAGTTTTTCCTCTAGTCACTCAAAACCAGACATTTGCTTTAACAAACAATCCTTAAATAATTTGAACCAGTCCAATCTGTAAACTGTCAGCTTTTATCAGCTCTGCTCATGTATGAGGCACACACAAAACTTTCCGAAGAATCTAGACTAATGTGAGAACCAAGACTTGGCACTTTCCAAGTGTATTAGGAAGTGTTTATGCTCAAGGACCGTACTTACTCAAGTGGATTCTGCCCAAGCTAGCCTCCAAGCCAGGATATTTTGCAGCACACAGCTCAGATGCAGGATGATCCATGTGCTGCACCACTGTGAGTCATGCCAGTGCTAGACCAGATCATAAAATATGACTCCAACTTGTCCACAGCATCCAAAGTATGTACTGACCTATAATTGAACTGTACAAAAGCATTTGACCCATGATTTCAGTAAAGCATAGGTAGGCTTAGGGGAACATCTCTTCCTGTACAGATTTTCACACTGCAGTTCTTGGACTGGTTGCAGGTAAATTTTGTGCAACTTCTTACTGTTAACACGTGTGCCAACATTTCATAATGTTTATAACTCTTAGCTTGTGTCAACATATTTAGTTAACTTTTAGCATATGGACCAACCATAACTTGGAACCAAAACAGTCAAGTACTAATTTGTAGCTTGATTTATGCAACAACACTGTTTGGATTATGAGGTTTTTATTTAGTCTTCTTCACAATCTTGTTTTCCCAGCTTAAGTTCAAGTGAAGGATAGCATTCTTGTTACTAAACATGTGTTTTCACTCTGGAGCACATACTAAAACAATCCTGAGTAATCCATGAAAATCCATGGACTATTCTGATGATAGATCATTAACAGACCTGCCCTGTTTCCTCCTCAGTTATTGACTTGTGGGTTTTATTAATTAGACGTTTAGTGGACTACACTGCTAACTGATGTAATGGAATCAGATACATTAAGAGACTCACTGTTGAAAGATACTACTTCAGCTAGACAGAAGTAACAGATGTAAATCCCATCTCCTGAGGCTGACTGGCCTCCATCATTTCCCCTCAGAGAAGGCCTAGGCACTCTGCCTGGCACTAACTTATCTTCTGCCCTTGTGTTTCATTTCTATTTACATTTACAAAACACAAGACTATCAGGACAAAGGAAAAAAAAATGAGTAAAGGAACAGAAATTAGCAAAGACTACAGCACCTTCAGTAAAAGTTGCTTATGACTCCTCATCACCTTAGCATTAGGGTACTTTCCAAATATATAAGCAACCCAGTAACATTGGTGGGAATATATTATAGCCTGTTTTGGGGAAACAAAAAGCAGAGTCACTTTTGATTGTCTCAACTGCAGACTACAGCTTATTTGCAAATGCCAAAGTAGACTGTTGGGCCTTGCTGCAAAGTAGGCAGTCTTTAGACAACGCTACAAATGAATTGCAAGTCTCTCATATYTGCCCATTTCCAGCAGCAAGTGATTTTATCAAAATATATCCAAATCCAAAACAAAACTCCTCGGAGGTAATAGACACAGTAAAAAGAAAAATAAAGGGGAAAAAAAAGAGTTAGTATGAAGGTTGTGTCCTAGCTGCTGGCACTTTTGTGACTAATGACCTGAAATACCAACCAGGTCTGCKTTGCTACTCTGATAACGAACCTGCAGCCTGACAACATGGATTTCAGATGAATGCATTTCCAATTTTGACTCCTTGCAGAGTCAGTGGTAAAATTCCCACAGGCTTCAGGAAAGCAGAAGCAGATCCTTCCTCCCAGGAATCCATGTGTAATGAGTTCACCACAGCCCTGGCTCTTACAGCAGGAAATATCAATAAATCCCTACATGGTTTGGCATGTAGTTTATGCTGCACTTCATTTTGTGATTCAGCTTGCATTTTCACCAGGCAGTTGGCTATCACAATAGGAAGCATCTAGACACTGGTAAAACCATTTCTCAGTATGTGGGAAGAATGAGAATGATTTCATTGCCAAACAGGTTGTTTCTTTGTTAACAATTACCTTCTTGTTAAGGGAATGACTGGAACAACAAACAGCCAGGTCACCATCAGTGGATGTCACTGAAGACTCCAAGGCAGCAAGAAATGAATGCAAATGAAGAGAGATGAGCACAAATTAAGAGAATCAGGTAGTCCTGCAGCCACCACATGAGCTCCTACAGCTCTTTCTTGGTATTAATTGTCATTCAATTCCCCATAGCCTTCTAAAACCTAGATGATCAGATAATAAGAGGTTGAGTAGTATGCATAACATCAAGCTGATTAAATTTGTTTACTGATAATTCTTTCAGGTTCCCAGGAATATCATGTAATTTTCAAGGTTTATTTCAAACAGATTTTATGTAATGTATTATTGACAACATCCTCATGGACCATTTCTACAATGTCATTCAGGATAATTATTTCACAACAGATTTTCAGAGTCCCTGATTCCTGTTGGGATTTGCTTTTGCATAAATTACAGAGCAGAATATTTAATCAGTGTCCCCATTAGAACCCTATGGCTTATTTTTAGGAATAAAGAATGAGAGAATGGAGAGAATAGGGAGGGGGAAAGGGGGAAAGAAAGGAATATTGGTATGATTAGAGCATGAATGTTTTCTTGAGCTGTTTTTCCTCAAGTGRAACAGCTAGATGTTATCCTGCAGCATCTTTGCCTTTTTTTGAAATAAACACAAGCATTAATCTTCTGACTGCATTAAATTAAATATTAATCTTAACAGATCACATAATGTGGAGTTTAAAACGATTAACATTTAAACCACATTCTCCATGTATTTGTTCCAAAAAATGACTTAGTCCCCCTTTAAAAATGCCAAAACAATAAATCCAAGAATTATGACTGAGAGAGATCTATAGTATATACATATATACACACATCCCCACACATACATACAGGTAAAGACTGGACAATCATTTAGGTCTTAAAGATGACAAATCTTCATAGATGTCAAGATGTCATAAAGATGTCAAATATTCATAGACATTTCCTTATGTAATAGTCTATAGCCTCAGACTCASGACTGTGCATTCTGCTCAGTGTTTACTAAAGATAGTTAAGCAGACAAATCAATATGGTCTTGGGATTTAGCAATATATCAAGGATTCAGAAAATATACACATTCATTTCTCTAATAGATTGCAAGTTGCCCACTCATATCAGCTAACAAACTGAAAGTTTAACATAGTTGAAGCAAAAACTCAACTATTCCTTCTAATTCACTCGAACATTGTTTTCTTCAGCCAAGACTASACTTTATATAAATGCAAGTTATCTGGCCAGGGCAAGGGCAGTGTTACAGGCCACTAAAGCATACCAGGCTGCAAGGGAAAGGAGTAAAGCAACAGCAGCCATTGCCTGGTCCAAACCAGTGTTGCCATTCTTGCACTTGGAGCCCRTGTTACTCCTCCCTGAAGGGAGGCTTGAAGCAGCTCAAGGCCTAAGCCTGAGAAACCAAGAGCTCAGAGGCAAGATGTTGAGGGCAGTCATGAAGGATCCAGCAGAAACCCTGGCCAGTGCCAAGAGACACAAGAGGCACCACAGGAAAGCTCACACTGCACACCAGCTTGTCCAACACATACTCAGGAGCCAGGGCAGCAATTCTGTCAGCTAGTACTTGAAAATTGATCAGTGTTTAAGGAGTCAATGTGAGCTTAATAGACAAGCATCTCTGTGGCCTTTATCTAAAAAATATATATCCTGAGCCCTGGGAAATCAGTGACACAGTACTGCTGTGCTGCATGCACGATCCATAATAGGTACCTTGTCATAATGTTTTTATAATAAGACCCRCATCCTTCTTACCCTTCCCCACCAGTACAGCTCATACATATTCAAGTGAGAATTGTCAAAAAACACTACTAAGTAGGAAAAATGGACACCTGCTCAAGTGCAATGGTTTGAGCTTACATATAGCCATGCAAGTGACTGTGTAGCTTTTGATTGATAACTTTTAATGCTGCTAAACATCACCAAGTTAAAGCATCCCAAGAACTTGGCTATCTTTGTTTATGGCCTCTGCACAGGGCACATGCTTCTAGTCTAGTTTATAAGTTGTCCTGAGCCAAGTGGCTCACAGGGCTGGCCACAGTAGGTAGCCTATGGCCCATAAGAAACGGCTGAGCAAGCAGCCTGCTGGTCATTTAGAGTTGCAAGCTGGTGACCAGGCAGGTCCCAGCTTGGCTTTTATAAGGAGTCTCAAAGAGATCTGACCCATGCCTTAGTTGCTATAGAAAAATGCTTCAGTACATTGCATAGTGCCCCTCGGGTATATTCTCATTAAAAGGTATAGATAAATACATAGAACTAAATTTTYTCCCTCACATATAAAATCAATCTTAGAAACCTTGTGAAATTTTTCAAATGGGCCAGAAGTTATTTCCTGCTTCTGCAAATTCTGCATGTAGCCAGGCACTAGACCAGTATGTCATCTTTTCCCCTAGCAGATGAATATAAGCTGACAACAGCAGTATACTTTGGTCCTTGCAGAAGGCCAAGTATCCTACCACTTTTACATAACCCTATCATTTGCATTTTTACTTTCCACGCAGTACAGAGCCAACTGAACACACAGGACTGGAATGGATAACCAGTCAGTGCATCCTGCCTGCACCTTACACAAGGCGGCAGTTACTTAAGGAACAGCCCAGTATAAGGCCCTATGGAAGTTGCATTGCACTCAATGCATTTATGGAAGTTTTATCAGACTCTTAATKGATCCCACTGCAACACATTGATTCTCTGATTCCCCCACTGCACACAGAGTCAGGTAAAAGAGCTCATGCTGAGTGCTAGCTGCTTTTGACCCATCTTTTAAGATAAGACTATCTTTAAAACCCACMAAGTAGAAACAAACATGCTCTTGCTTCAAATAGGATTGATAAAGAGAAGCTCCCTCCCTCTCTACTCCAATACCAGTTTATAACCAGTAAAGCAGGTTTTGCGGAGGTTTTTGGAAAAAAGATCAAAGACATTGCTTAACTTGCTTACAGTTATTAGAAGAAAATAKCAAAAAAGGCTTAAAAATAATTTTTATTCAGCATTATGATACAGACACTGCCTGAAAAATTCCACTATCCTCTGTGCCTCCCAGTAATCCTGCCCAAGAGCTTGGTGGCAGCTGAGATGGGCAGAGCCACAGAGCAGCACAAGAATCAGAACAGCTGCTTAATGCAGCACTCCCTTCCTCTCAGCACAAGCCAAGAGACAGCAAAAGCATCAGGATAATTTACTGCCACAGCTCCAGGCAGCAGCACCTTTGCTAYCCAAGGCCAGCCTGCAGCTGGAGGCTGGCAAGTACTGTCCAGCTGGGACAAGGCCTAGACCAGGCCGAAGAGGCACCGTGTGCTATCTGAGATCAGCACCATCTCCTCTTGTCAAAAAGGAAAGGTGAAATTCTTAAGTTATGCCCCTCTTCCGACAGTCCATCAAGGGCACGCAGCCAGTGAGAACAGCCTGCATGGGCCAGCAGCCAATTCAAGCGTCATGGGCTTCCATGTGGAAAGCGAGCGCCTCCACGCAGCTTCCCTCCACACGCAGTCCCACGCAGACACYGGAGACAGCAGCTAAGCTGAATGCTGCCTTAGTTCAATCACAGTACGAACCCTGGTGCACAAACAGGGATTTATGACCTTACACTGAGGAAAAAGTAACCCAYTGCCCAACAGGCCTGGTTTTRACATGCGGGAAACGACACTGGTGCCTGCTGGCAGGTGGTAAAGCTCACAAGGGACAAARGGCATGAATGAAGTAAATGCAGGTAAACACCAGTGGACAGAAAGCAGTGATCCATCTTCATCACTWCTTTCCCAAGAAGTGAAGCTTAGTAAGTCAGGGCCTTTTGACAAGTGGGGCTGGCTGGCCTACATGTTTCATATATATCATTAACAAGGATTAAAGCTCATTATTCCATGTTTTCCCCACCCCAGTGACCAAGGCCATGTCTGCCAAGAGCAATGCCAGCCTGCTCATCCTGTGTTTTAATCAGCAGAGTGTTTCTAGCTGTACCTTTTGGCAGGASAAACACAAAATTAAAATTAGCAACTTGAGGAAAATGGAGACTCTTCAGAAATTGAGTAAGGTGCAGTTTTAGGTGGGGAAACCCTGCCAAGGAACAGGGTGCACTGGCAAGGAGAGCAAAACAGCAGCACTGGGTGTTGCACCACAGTAATGTCATTTCTGATGTACCCAAGTGGCTAACTCAAATACACTATAGGAAACTAAATCAAAAACAGTTCACATGTTTATACACACAAACAGACCACTCACAGTCAAAAAGGGGCCAAATAATGCATCATTTTGTCCGTACATCCCAAAGCTGACTACAGCATGATTTTAAAACAAACTTGATAAAAAAAACACACCCCCTTGTGCAATGCAGACAGGGTATTTTAAGTATCTATCTGCTTGCAGTCTAATCACACTGCTGTGCTATCAATCCAGATTTGAAACAAATCAGAAACTGCTTTCTCTTCCCCACTCTCCCCAGGAGCTTGGAACAAGTTTCCAGTCTTCTTTCCCTGCTGACAAACACAGCACTGCCTCTTCGATGCAGTCCTGGTCCCAGCGTGGCCAAGAGGCTGCATGGCATACACTTTGTTATGCTGCAGAAGGAGCAAGGGCCGCTGCATGTTTAGGCGGGCAGGGCCAAGGCTGCAGCTTTCACAGGTCCCTGGTTAAAACCAGCTCTCYCAGGTGCTAAGGCCGCGTATGTGTGGAGGCCAACAGGCTTCCTCCCCCTTGGCTGCAGCCTCCTCTCGCTCCACCCATGGGCACCACACTCAGTGCAGGCCCACGTGGGCCGGCTTTGCCAACTGCCACAGCATCAAGGCCCATCCTGCCACCCAYGAGGGCCACAGCCCGGGGGCAGCGCAGCCCCCCAACATGGCCCGGTGGGTCACACCGAGGGGCCTGGAATCCGGCGTCCAAGCCCAGCCACAGTCCGGGGCTGCCCCTTTGGAGAACCCCAGCGTGAGCCCGTGCTCAGGCTCACGCTCACCTGCAGGAGCCTCCATTTCTTGGCAGCTTATTTTGTAGCTCTGTTTAGATCAAACCTGGGGAAGTTGGGGTAAGGGAATATTCCAGTTGAGGGCATGGAGGAAAAGACTAGTTCGTCCAAACAATGATCACAATAGAGAATAGTGTGCATATGTATATATAAACACTCATATATAAACTATTTGTGAGAGTAAAATGTTAAAAATTCAACCTGGTTGTGCTCTAAGCCATGAAATTTCACTTATTTGATGAAAACAGGTGAGAATCAAAATGAGTCAAAGAAATACAATTAAGTGACCAAGAACAATAAAGAGCAAAGGGCATTAGTGTGGAAGGCTTGATGGAAGGAAGCTCTTAACTGATCCCTCCCTCAAAATAATGCTCCTAAACAGGCTACACTAAGCAAATCCCTGCTGAAAGTCACTGTTTGAATACAGCTGAAAATGACAACRAAAATAATATTACTGTTTCTCACAGAATGGTTAATTGGAAGGGACTCTATTGATCATCTAGTCCAGTTCTCCTCATATTCACCTATCAACTAGAGGGTTTTTAATGCATTTTACAAGTCACCACCTACCTCTTTTATTCTCTATAGGGTTATAGTAGTTGTGTCTCGTAAAAGTTAATTGGAAAATAGTATATGTAAAGAGAATGTATTCAAATTTCAATAGAGAGGTGGGAGAGAAAATTGGTGTTCACAGTTTAGAAATAACATAAGATGAAGAAAAACTTTTATACATAATTAGCTCAAAATATACCATATACCATTCTCCCAGGGAGAATGATATAAAAATTCAATAATGTGAAATAATAATAACGCAGATGCCTCTCCATCTCCCAAGCATTGACAGGAAAAAAACTAGTGCTGAAAATAAGTTTACTTTAGGAGAACCATTTTCAGTGCAGCATTTAATTGTGAGGTCTCAGGGCTACAAAGATCCAAGTTTCTACAGCATGTTTAGTTATTCACCTGCTTGTCTCAACTGGGTTTTTTCCCAGATAAAACTCAAAACAATTTACCTTCCCAATCACCTCCAGCACCTGCTTTGGAGTTTCAAAATTGCTGTTCCTCTCCCCATCCCCATCTTCTCCACCATTCCCCCTTCTAAGTCACCAAGGAATTCTAGTCCCTTCATGGAATAAAGTCCAAAGTTAATAACCTGGAGTAGGGCAGAGCTTTATGAGCAAGAACAACCTACAACAGGCAGAAAAAAAAAAAAAGCAGATTATCATATCAGTTGAGGCATCTTTTGGGGAGCATTGGTAATCTTTGCCTGCTCCTCCTCCCCCCCTCCCTTTTTTTTCCTCTCCTCYCTCTTTCCTGATCTAAAATTCAGAACACAGAATGAGAAGCAAAACAAATTCTGCTAGATAAACATGCCTGGATTTCATAATGCTGATTTGATTTGGGTTTTTTTTTTTCCCTCCTTATAGTTCACACCAAGGCTGCAGTGGTACCACTGGCTGAAACCATTCAAGCTCAACAGCCCAGTGGGACTAATTACCACATTTACAGTAAAACATGCAAGAAAATGTATCTCCCTATCTCCATATAAGTAAGTTTACTGAAGGATAACCTACTGCATTACACAGATTAATACTCCAGTGAGTAAATTAAACCTCAGAATTTCTTTCACTACTCATGGCTTATAAATTTTAATTGGCACTAAACTGCCACATGAATTTATGTGAACGCATATTGATTCTGTGGAAGGGATCAGAAATTACTCTATCAACACTCAGAGTTCAAAGATAAGATAACAGAACACATTGGGACCAATTTATAAATATATATAAATGATTGCAAATTGAAATTCAAACTTGTTTCAGAGTTGTACTATCACAGATTACATACAGTTCAACTGAGGAGAGAAAAGCAGCATTAGGCAGAAAGGAAAAAGTAGATCCAAAATACCATGTATTTCCATTTTTCAATAAGACACATCCCAAGCTCAAGTGTAAACAATGCTTGTGCTTTTCTGATCCTGGGCAATCTATACTTCCAGTGCTGTGATCAGAATGGTTTCCTGATGTGCTGACACATTTTATGGCATACAAATCAATATTTCTACATCCACAACATACAGCACTAGATTTTCAAAGGCATTAAAAACACCTACAGATAACAGATTGGACATTTGTGCACCTTTTGAGAATTTTGTCATGAACACACAACTTGCCCTCTGCTGTTAAATTGTTCACAGACATCTGGCTCACTAATCTTCCAAAAGTGGATCAGGATAGAACCGGCTCCTTGAAATACTGCCCAGACCACCTAAAGCGTCTCCTCTTGTGGTTGATCCAGAATTGTTTGTTAACCCTGGAATATAGCAGTGTATTTACACATCAGTAGCAGGGCATGATGTGCAGCTGACACTAGCATAAGAGGCTTCCACTGCTTCCTCCCCAACATGGTGAAATAGGGGAGCAGCAGCAAGGAGTAAAGGGGCAGATACAGAATCAGAGGAATGACTTGCCTTGGAAATAACGTGACAATTCTTTGAATGCCAGGAACGTGAGAAACCAGCCCCACCTCCTAACAAAAACATAAGTGGCTTCCTGAAAGGCAGGAAGCAAAATTGCTTCCTAAACACAACCTCTTCCACTGTAGTGTTTTGTTTTAAATGAATATCTGCATCATACAAAAATAATCCTGATACCACATACTTCAGTTTAATAAAAATATAAGCCATATAATGAAATAGTTAAAGGCTATATTTTCATATTTATTTCAATAGAATTCCTTTTCCCATCCTGGGTGGATTTCCCATCCACTTAAAGCTCCCCAAACATTTCTGTGATGTTTCAGAAATTCCTTTGGCCCCAGAAGCTAGATAGTTGGGATCTCCCACTCAACATGATCAGTAACACTGCTGTGCAGCAGGAAAAGGCCCTAGAGCTGCCAGAGCCCCCTGGGAGCTGCCCCTCTGCAGACCGGGCCTCTGCACTGCCCCAGCCAGCCCTTTAGCAGGAGTCTCCAGCACCTGCTGCTCACAGGGGGCTTCTCAGCTCTGGGAACTCCCCTACTCATCAGGGCTCCTYGCTCTAAGCTGTGATGATATTACTCAAAAGAGATCATCTCACATCCTGCTCTAGAGAAATTTAGCATCTGTTCACACCGCACTAAACAGGGATTAGAAAGCAGCCTGCCTTTCCTTTGAGGCAAACTGCTTGCAACTGGAGATACTGGGGTCTTGCAGCAATACTCAGATATGGCTTGAAATTCAAAAGACTCCCACTCACAGTAAGGGTGGCACAGACAGTGGCTGGGCCATCTTGTGTCCTCTGAAAGCTGTAGAGCCCTGTGTGTTCCCACTTCACCCTCTACAACTACTCAGTATGGGAATTGCCAACTTTACATCGAAAGCACAACCTAAAAACAATCACATTAGACTAGCTGCTGGGAGATTTTAGTTTGGAGACTAAACAAAAGTAATTCTGAACTATAACTTACTTTTATTTTATTTTAAGAGAGGCACTTTTTAAGATAAACCATAGGGATAATAAGCACAAGTTATTCAAAAGAAAAAAAAACAGTTCTAAACACCTCTCTCTGAAATTATTTTCTTTACGCACTTAACATCACTTGATTTTTTACTCTATTCTGGTTTTGATACATCATAGAGAAAAAAATCAAAAAGTAAAGAAAGGCAAATAAAACTGCTTTTCCTTAAAAAAAGGATAAAAAAAAAAAAAACACTTAATTTCAGCTAAACAAATAGTAAAACAGTGGCACTCTTACACAGACTTCTTCAGCTTTTTCTTACCTGTACTTGATTCCAGAATTTCTTGAGCTTCCTGTTCTTAGTTTCAGGTCAGACAGACACATGCAAAAAAAAAGTTTTTGGTAAAATATATTTCTTCCATGCAGTTGTTGAGAGAAAAAACTTCTAAACACTCAGCCATCTGGAGCTACTGGTTCCCAACTTAGSCTCTCCAACTCTAAGCAATACAAGGGCTGCAGTAGGAACTGTAGAGGCACCACCTTGCAGCCTTATGAAACCTCCCATGTTGCATGGCTGCAAGAGGAAGCACCTGGAGAGCATCACTGATAAATTCCTAACACCTGTGTGCAGCAGATTGCCATCACCTGGGCTTCTAACAAATCAGTATCTTAGGTTGGGTAGGAATGCTTTTTATCTGGACTAATAGTGATCAAAGTTGTAGGCTGCTGTTCACTCAAGTAAAAAGATTTATTTTTTAATACTTTTTTTAAAAAGTGAGAGAAAAGGTATAACTTGCATTTGTTCTGCTTTTTAAGAAACACTGTGAGCTGCTTTAGATGCATAGCAGTATATATTCTAATTGTTTCTATTTCATAGCGTATGTTTTCATATAAACTCCTTATAGTATTTCAGCTTTTTTTAGCAGCCTCCTGTTTTGGAGCTAGAACAGCATATAATATTTTGTTTCAGTGCAGTTTTGTGAATGTTCATGCCTGAGTTTTTACAGAATTTGTGGTAAAAAGCAGTCTCCAAAGCAGGACCTATCCAAAAGGGGAAAGGCAGTGATAGCTCCCAAGTTTCTGGAAGCTGTTCAAAGCCCTGSCTGGTTCCTAAGAAAGTATTGCCTTGTAATGCATTATTCACCTAATGTGTTATCTGCCTGGCTGTTAAAAGCTGTGTTATAAGCATTATTAGTAATGATTAAGCTAAGGCCTTAATTAAGAATGGCTGGGCACCGACCAAGAGCTTAGTTTTCACATTTCCCCTCTGAAAGGGATGGTCTCTTAAGGACACTGCTTTCTAATCTACACAATAGGGATAATAACATGTTTTTATTTACTTCAGAGGGCTGTCATAAGAGGAAAATAGTTCATGTTTGGAAAGAGCTGTGACACAGAGGAATGATTTCTTTTTAGTGGTTGTGCTGTTACAGTCGTTCTCAAGGCCCAAGAGAAAAGGCCTGAGACAGGAAGGGAAAAGCAGCCTATTGTGGAGCTGCTAATTTCCAAATTAGTCTGTAAGTGTATTTTTCTGATGCACAACAGTCATATTTGCAGCTGTCCTATATGCMTCTTACCTTTTACTGCACAAAATGATATTTCTGAAGTAAAGCTTGATAATTAAAGTCAGGGTGAGGTTTTTCTATTACATTAAACAGAAGAAAAAAGAATAAATGGYAATCCTTGGTGTATATACCATTGCTTTGCCCCCCCACTTCTGTTGTTGTAGTCAGGTATCATCATGAAATCAAATGCAGCCCTTTATTTTCCCTTCTGTCTCAGGTCTTTCCCAGCCTGGTGAAGCTTTCCAGCTCGCACTAGAAAGCAGCATTTCAGACTTACGGCAAAATCTTGAGTAGGACATGAGGGAGGGTGACCTTTGCCGGAAAGCTTTGTTGCTTTAGGAAAACAGAGGCAGAAATTAGCCCGTCCTTTCATCCTCAGTAAGCACTGGGTAAAAGTATCAAAGAAGGAGACCATAAAGTTCTTGTGAACAGTCCTGATGAGACATCACATTGTTTGACTGAGCACATTACACGGGGACCAGTGAGCTAACTGCCTAGTCAATAGTGGAAGACTTACTTATTCATTAGCCTGTTTGAGCTGATGTTGCCCAGACATTAAAGTATGAGCAATGAAAGCTCTATGGAAGCAAAACAGCTGCAATGACTCTCAGATAAGCACTCTGGCTGAATAAGGCTGGGGGATATTATTCAAGGGCTGCAGAAAGATTTCCTCTGCACAGCAGCTATCATCTATAAAGACCCCGGAGAACTTAAATGCATGATTGAGATGTGCAGCATGGAAGGAAGGCAGTTCCCAAGTTTCCAGAGCTGTTTGTTTCTTTTGTGTGTGGAGATGGAGCAGATGTGACTGCTATACTAAAATTATTTGTTCAAATTCCCAAAATTAGTATTAATAATGCATGTTTTGCCTGAAGTGTTGGAAATTGACTTCATTTTGCTTTGYTTTTTCCTTTGGATAGTTAGATAAAACAATATTTATATCTCCACACCTCTCAGTGGCTCTTAACAACTTTAGGTCAAGGAAAGGCAATTCTGAGAACCATTTTCAAGGAGATTATTCTAAAGCTATTGCTTTGCTATGGTGCTGGGTACTTGCACTCTTCCACCTTGTGAGTTACGAGCCATGCACCCAAGTGATAGAAATCCCATCACTTACTCTTATCTAAGAGATATCCTCTAATTTGGTATGAAAGTGTAAAAATGTTTGGAGAAATAGATCTCAGCAGAATTTACTGCAGATGCCCTTCAAGCCTCTTCCAGTGGAATCATTTATCAAATATGTGTGAACATGTCAGAGCAAGGATTTCTGAGCCTTATCCTAAATTGCATTTTATATATGGATTAATGAATGAAGTAATAAGTCAAGAAAGACTGCTGTGCTCCRATTGCTTTCAGTTCCTCATATGCAGTTTCTTCTAACACCCTACCTGCCAGGCAGTGGGGAGAGATCAAGATTGGGTAGGGGGGTAGAGCAAAAATAACAGGACTGGAAAGAATCATCTTTCCTCTTAGTATTGATTCTATCCATAGCTGCTTGCCCTTTTCGATTATATCATTAAATTTGCCCTGTCCTGCCTAGTAGCTGAGGGGRAAAAAAAGAAAAAAAGGGAATTCCTTCWCTAAAAACATGTGTATGAGCTCTGGGAATTGGTTTCTTCATACAAACCGTAATTACTRTCTGTCTTCTACAAAAAGTACAGGTCGTAGAGCATGTTGATTCTTTATCCCCAATAGAGCAGGGAAATGCCTCTTGCAGACTGCAGCACTGTTACACCTATTATCCCCCCCCCCAAAATAGTCAACTGTAGCTTTGCTATTAATTCCCGTAGTTAGGTGTTGTTCTAAATGCCCATCTGGAGAGCTGCATTGATTTAACTATCTAATCAACCTAAGGTGTAGCGTAAACTGAAACCCAGTAGGAACACTGGCATGTGAGGGTTGTACCTCTTAATTAGTCTGCCAGAATTTTTAAGCATGTGTTTTACCTTGTGTGCAACCAGAACTCATATATTGTAGTGAGAAATCCTGTACTCTCTGCTGATATCTCCTGGCAGCTAGTGAGCAAGCAGTCTAAGAGTCTTTCCTAGGATTTTAATAAAGCAGATTTGCCTTCTATTGCTGGTGGAATATTTCTAGCCTTCTTTTAGGCATTCCAATGTCTTTGGGAAGCCTTCTAAATGGTGTGGATACACCTCCARGTCCCCACAGTGAAGAATTATATGACTTGTAATCACAAAYGCTCTGATAATGTTTGCTGTTTTGTTGCTGTGAAATCCCCCTGCCCCTCCYGAAGCACCGAGTTGCCTTTATTTTYGTCCTTATCCTTCATTTGCATTCTCTCTTTCATCCATACAACACCACAAATTTAGTGTTTCGACAGTTTGTCAACAGCATCGCGTCGTTCCTGTCCTGAGGACTAGATCCGTGATRTACAATTGTTCTCCGCGTTCCCTTTCATCTTTCTTATACAGCTGTACGGAGGATGCAAAAATATTTGTCTGTTCTAGACATGCGCAGTGCTACAGAAAGAGAGCACAGCGCCGCTTTGCAGTCCAAAAGGTGGATGTCACATTAATATGACAAACTTGGAAGAAGCTGGAGAGCCAGAAAGAGAAGACATAAGGTGCAGGAGAAAGGCTTTTAAATTGCTGTTGAAACGCTGTGCGTTAGCAGTGATGTCAGGAACGCCCGGCCTGTTTGCATATCACAGCAAGTGTTTGTTTTCTCCTTGGGGACACTTCGTGTTTGTCACATCTGACAAGAAGAAAGGTGTGGAAGAAAGAGCTAGTATATTTTAAAGCATAATAGGAAAGAAAATACAGGCTGTCTCAATTTCCCTGTGCTTGGAGAACCGTTTTCTCTCTGTAGTTTCCATAGGYTGTACCTGCAGAAGTGCAGGGAAGTGAGGGAGCCCTTGGAAAGACAGGAGGGAGGGAAACCAAACAGACCCCGAGGCCTGAATGGTGAAGACCAACCTGGCAGGACACCAGCTCACTGAGGGCACCAGAAACATGAAAGCAGACAGACTCCAGTACCCTGGATATCCCCGGGACGGTGATTCTGTCCACCTGTACTTTAGTTACAACTTTAAATAMATAAAATTTTGGAAACTGAAGGAATATACTGAGCTAACTGAAGCTGGTGCTTTTCTGGCCCCATTATGCTTAGTGATTATCCCATCTCCAAGGTTTTGGGAAAATTCTCTTTTCATTATACTGCAGGCTGCAAATAATGAACTTTCCCACTGCTCTTCTGTTCTTGGTGTTGGCTCCATAAAGAAAATAAATATTAAAATTGGGAAGAACTATTTCACGCCACTACTATTTCTTGTCCTGGTCTTGCCCTAATGGATGCTTTATTAGGTAGAGTAGAATGTTAGGCCGTGAGAGCTTTAGTAAGAGTATTATGACAAATGAGAGGTTTTATGTTTGTTTTGCTCATATAATAAGCTTAGGTCTTCATTTCTWTTTACAGTATTAGGAAATGCTCTTAAGCATTTTAACCATGTATCAATTATTCTCTGAAGAGGGCTTCACTGTATATCTACAATATTGCACTTGTGCAGTAAAGACAAGTATCTCAAGAACCCTCATGAAAACACATAAATGGCAATTATTATGATTTGCRTTTACATTCCAGCTGTCTTCTAAGGAGAATTTTTTTTCTAAGCCATTAAAAAAGTCATTTCTGGACTTGAAGATACAGTTCCTCAAAATATAGATACCCATTAAACTTCTTCTCTTAAAAGGACTTCCTTGGAAAAGTATACATTTAGCCCTGCAGCAGAGTGCTATTATGAATTAAAGATTTGGAAGAAATGAATGACAATAAACACACCATGAGAGCAGATTCATTGACCCGATCGTGAGGGTGAAGTCCTTCCCGGGTCAAAGCAGCCTCACAGCCCCATTCCTGGCCTTGGTGACCAAGGCCTCATAGATTACAGGCCCAAGTGGCAGGGAATTGTATAAATAAGGCAGTCTAAATTTCAGTGAGATGCCTCTGTTTTAGTGCTCTTGTAACACCTTAGTACTCCATGTGAGATCTAAGGTGAGGAAAAAAAGGCTACATTGAGCACAACCTTTGAAGAAATTGGTTTGAATATTCATTAAACAACATTCGACACCCAAACTCTCAAAGCAACATATGGCCTATTTTGTATTACATAAACTGCATAGGAGGTTGTGCTATTTGTTTCTGCAGAAATGATGTTCACAACAAAGCGCCGTGACTTGCCTCTAGGGATTGCACCATTTCTGTGTGCGCAGTGCCGTGACACCCCAAAGGTGCCGTGTACTTGCCTCGCGCAGCACTCCACAGTGCTCTTCAAAATAAAAATAAAATAGCCCTACTTGGTCAATGAAGATGAAGGGCAAATTAAATTCCCTYGTGAGGACCAAATAATGGAAGGAGCCCTCACTTTTCACTTATTTTACCATGTAACCATGTAAAGAATTCAGTATTTTAAGAGAATCTCTGCTCTGCATTGTTTGCTACATGGATTTTCCCTTTGCTCTGTGACAACATTTCTGCATCACTGACTGTGTGTGTGGTTCTACAGTCCTCTGCTGGCTAGAATATTACTTTGCACCATCTCTTGCAGAATCTGAGCTGCTTTCCTGCATGAGCAYGGCTAAAAAGCAGGGTGTGTTTGTTCTTCAAATTAGCATAGGKTCAGGATGCCCACAGAAGTTTAGATTTTGACTTCATGAAAAGTATCTTCATATGGTCTTGCATCCTGAGTCCCATGACAGCTGTTTATATGGTAAAACAAATAAAAGGCAGAAAGTTGTGATTACTCTAAGGAAGCTTAAAAGCTAAAGAAAATCATCAGCCCATCTCGGACGCTAGGATCTGCTCTCTGCAGTTTTGCTTTCCTTGCATTCAAGTTATTGAGGAGTGTTCATTGAAGACCACATCTCAGAGACACTGTGCCTTGTGTTTAGTGCTCATTTAGCAGCTGTCTCTGATAGAATTCAATATATAGTAGGTTTATATTTGTCATTATATATATCATGTTCAAAAAGGAAAAAAAAAGCTTCTCTTCCCATGTCTGCACTGTAATAGGACTGAAACCATGAAAGAAACGAGATAAACCCTGTAAAAACTACCATTGACACTCAAAATAAACCAACTTACTCCTCCTCTTAATTTAGCGGTATTAATCTGCTTGCACTGCRGTATTTACCATAGCTGTTGAACCAGGCAGAAAACACTGAAAAAGACTGAAACGCAATCTTCTACTTAGAGCCAACACTGTGCAGGAGATACTGATCTGAGGTCAGCTGTTGTCAACGAGTCCTATTACCTGTGATGGAAAYCGGTTATCAAATCACCACAAATGATGCCTGGCTTAACCAACAGCTAGCAACAATTGACAGAAAATGATAGCAGGGTAATAGCTCCAGCACAATCGAATCAGACCCTCATGAAAGGCAGTGGAACGTGTTTTTCTTAATGCAGGTCCATTTAAAGTCTGGCAGCTTCATTAGATAACAAGCTGTCTTCTAACCCAGTGAACACAAGGATAAACCACCATCGTCCGTGCCCAGTCAAGTGCTACATTCACACTTTTTGGCCACTTCTTAAAAATCCACTCTGTTAAGCAGCATTACAGATAAGCTCAACGTACTTCTGCCTCAGCTCACAACTTGACTTTACTTATCATCGGTGTATGAACAGCAGTAACCAGCAAGGAAGATAGAGATTTTTAAAAAGGAAAAAGACTACAATCCTCATAGCCAATGGTCAGTTCTTCAGAAAAGATATATATATTTATACATAATATATAGCTATCTTCCAGTGCTCAGGATGACCTTTTAGCCGCTTTGGCAACTGCTTCATTAGCCACAGCCTTTATAGAAAGCAAAGTCTAAAAATTAAAAGGAAACTTAATTCCAATTGAGGATGAAAATCTACAGGGACACACTTAAAAAAACAAAACCTACAACCAGAAAGGCAGCTAGGTCAAATTTATCAATGTTACCAGGTGACAATCTAAGTCTTAGCTTCCAATTAATCCCTTCTCRAGCAAGGAAGATCAAAAGCAGTAACATATTAAGGGGTCCCCTATTCCTAATACTGCTTTTTTCAAAAGCATTGTAAAAGACTACCTTCATAGGAGTTACTTATTGCTGTGATTTTAGTAACACACACACACACATAGAAACATTTAGTGCCTCACCTTTTTCCACCCACTAAAATTACTGGTATTTTTCCACTCTTTTTCAGAAAAACTTGAATTCTTACCATGAGAAACAGCCAAAAGTTTAAAACATTATTTTCCATGCAGATCATTTTGAGATTATTGATGCCACAGTTTCTATTAAAAAGGTATAATTTTTAATTTTTATTTCTTATGAACTACCTAGAGCACAGTAAATTACTTGCCTCTTGAACAAGTCCTGTTTTCAAAATTGACATAGTATGTAATGGCACCAGCACGCAGAAGCAGGTAATAGCAGCCAATACTACTACACTTTTTTTTTTTTTTTTTTTTTTTTTTTTTACTGCTGTGTTCACACTACCCTCTAGTGATTGAACTGTTTTATTTATTAATGTGGCTATTCTGTCCTTGGGTGTGGAGTATTACCTGAAGGAAGAGGGTTAATGCAGGTATTGCCTTAAGCTTATGATCTAGTTCTAAGCTAAAACTGTGTCTCATGTGAATTAGCTCTTTTCCATACACCCTTAGAATCTCTTTACTGGTCAGAAATTTCTCTTCAGTAATTCAAAACACACCAACAGACACTAGCTCAGGGCACATGTTATGTAACTTAGCTCACTTAATACCACTCTACCAATACTTTGCTTATCCCTATGTAAGAATAAACTACAGGCATCTATATTTGAAGGCATTTCCTAAGTAAAATAGCTATTTTTTAAATTTAAACAAACTCAGAATCAAAACTACTCATTTCRGAAGAGAGTACTCCCTGCTTTTCCATCTCTTCAGTCAAGTCTTCTTAGTGCCCCTATTCAAAAGCAACAAAAAAAACAGGCCCTATCTTTTTAACAGGGTAATTCATTACTAGTCACAATTACTAACCCCATTAAAGCAGAGACATAATTATGAGGTAAAAAGGGACTGTACAGCTATGGGTATGTGTGTGATGCTGCTCAAACAGAGACAGTAGCACCCACTACTTCAAGATATGAAGGCACATCAAGGACTTTCCAAACTACAGTTTCCATGTTAAAGGATAGTCACATCTACCTCTGCTAAATATCACTGCCTATAATGGAACTAAGTTCTATCAGTACACAAACAAAACAGACTCAAGAAATACTAGTGAGTTGTTTTAATTGTGAAAAACTTTCAATACCACAGCAGCACTGCAGCAAATTAACCTCTTGTACTTCATAAAACTACAGAACTCAAATCAATACAAAAGAGCAGACAGACATTTAACTGAGACAGTTTATTTGATGTTAAGGCCAGATGAGCAGCTTCTTTCCAGAATATTTCTTCTCGCTCTTCTTTCCAGAATAATTTAGTCTGTAAAGGGAAAAAAAAAAAAAAAAAAAAAAAAATCAATTCCATACAACTACAGAAAACTAGCCAAACTTATTTTTACCACCTCACCGACTGATCAAGTGACCACGGTGCCTCTTGTCTTGGAAGAAAGGAGATTTCATAGCGCTTATAAGACCTAGCAACACCCTAAGTCGCCATTTCTGTAGGACCAAGCTAGAATTGTTTTGTCCACCTTCTGACTAACTAACTAGGATCGGTCCACCAACTCCCAGAATTTTTAAAATGAGTCACTGAACATTTGTAGTAAGATTTGTCTGCAACTGCTTCTGCCCACAACACATCTAAACTCATTTCTATAGCTACTCTCTATAGCTAAAATGCATTTGAAACATCAAATATTCAAATGCATTTTAGGACTTGTCTAAAATGCTATCAGGTTCATACACAGTGTAATTGACTTAAGTACTGGTAAGAAAATAGAAAATAGTTTCTAAACCAGAAGACAGAAAAGAAAGAAACCCATTCAAGACATGAAAAATGATTTATCCTATTCTAAGCCATAATATACTAGCACCATTTAAAGGGAACATTTAAGCCAAGCTCACAATAAATAAATAAATCCATTGTTTAAGAGGAAAACTGGTAAGACTTATTATTCCATTCCTTCCCTTAACTAGGTGTTTAATTTAAGAGCTTAAAGCGACAAATCCACAATCACAACTCACAAGCATTAACAACAGAGATTTGTAAATATTTACATATTCCTTAGCCTTAACCTCTGCACTGGGTTCTGTACCAGCACAAATCCCAAGGCCTTTGCATGGATCAACATGAAACGCATAGAACGATAGAGCTACCAAACATCCCGTCTAACAAGGCATTGTAGTCTTACCTGTTCTCCATTTTCCATCCAAAATAAGTTCATTTACTAAAATAAAAAGACATTAATTGATTAAAAAATGGTCTTATCTGAGTTCTACTACTGTGAAATACTTAGCTTTAAAGGACATGCTGATAATCATTTTTTTTCCGATCAGCATAGTGAAACATGGTGACAGTTTTGATTCACACAAGTTTTGACTATTGTGAGAGATAAAGCTTAGACTTCATGCATTCCTAAAACTTGAAATGGGAGCTGGCCATAGCACTGCAAAGCCCTACAATACTCAAAATGCAGTTTTATGTTCATTTCTATCTACGGGCCACAGAACTGTTGCAAGGACTGATCATGTTTCCCATTTTGATTCCATTTCTTTTAAGACAATCTTAATAAACTTCTCTTGGAAATACAAGAAAAACAGGAATTCTGAAGAAATGGCAAGAGAAGTCAAACATTACAATACCGGCCCTACTACACAGAACAAAATTCCAGTAGGGTTCCGCATATCAAGTTTTCATGTGGCGCCGGCCCATTCAGACCTGCCTGTGCAGGTCTCYGTCTACTGCCTACATGAGCCCAGCAGCTATTTCACTCATGTAGGGGGATACCACATCTGGGTTGATTATTCTAGCATTGCTACAGAAGGCTGTGAGAAATTGCTGTACTACACCACACTGTTACATTTAAACATGCATTTCTGAAAACAGGAGGTATTCTGCAAGCTTCTGTGAGGCACTTCACAGCCAGGTTCTCCAAAAGACATACCAATGATTTTGTCTTCAGATTAAGCTTTACCTAACAACACCAGGATTAACAGATACCCTCTAACCTTGATATACTTACTAACTAAAATATCATTTAAGACATTGAAATAATCTCTGGCCCCAAACAATTCTCTTAGACAGTATACCTGTTACAAAAGTCTCATCTGCTGTGCAGTTATCACACACAGTGCATGACCCTGATCTTAAAGTATTAAGTCTTGAACTGTATTAAGAAGGGACAGTCATTTAACTCTTTAAGAAGGGGTAAGTATAAAAGCCAGTACCAGCCACTTTCAAGTAAGGAATTCTTAAACAGAGACTACAGCTGTGCTACTGACAACAGTGCAGTGCTAAGGACTACATAATGCACAAAGGGGTGCATGTTACAGGGTTGCTGCTACAGTCAGCTTYTCTACTGTTACATTGTAAACAGTAGAAAAACAGAACAGTTTTGATTCGCATTTAGTAGGTAGAAGTAATTTTAACTTATTTCCTATCCAACAACGTAACTTATGAGATTTATACTCTTTTTTAAGCGAGTAGAATCTAGCTTCACAGACAAATCACTACCATGTGTGCCTTAAAATTCACACATCTTCAGATCAACAGATAAAAGCACAGTTGTTTGATTCCTCACAGCCATCTTAAATGCACTACACTGGAATATGATTTTGTTTTCATTAAGACATATGAAATCACTTCAACATAAAGGTCAAGTTACACATGCAGTTGCRCTGTACTACTTTGAGCCAGGACCTGTGCAATTTTGACCCTGTGTCTCAAAGGAAGCCATTCAGTTTCTTACAGTATGAGCTCCTTAGGTTAGGGCTATTTTGTTTGTATCGAAAGTAGTGTTTGCTATCACCCAGACACGTTTTGAGTTACATAGAATCAAGCCGATTTGTGTATTTATCAGAGCCCTTACAGGCTAAAATAAGTTTAATGCAACTGGGTAGGCAGGCAAAACAGTACAGTGCTTACATGAAAGGGATAGATCAAGTGTTTCAGTGCTATATTATATGCATATATGAAACTCAGTCACCACATCCATGCTCATCTTTGTAGTACCTGCTAGATACTTCATTTCTGATGAAGAATTCCAAGAAAGTAGGAAAAAAAGCAAGAGCAAGATTATTAAACTTCAAGATGTTAAAGTAATTTATTGCAGCTACAAAACTAAATCTCCATACCCATCACCCTACCTTCCTTTATTAAGTGTTTAAGGACTCACTTGGTTGCAAAGCTTACTCAATTATTGTCCATATTGCACGAAGTCCTGCTACTGCTGGTAAAGAGACTGGTTATTCCCATATTACTCTTCAGCTTTTATTTTTTTAATGGAAGGAATTCAGGCCACCTCCACGTTTCATGCTTGTCATACAATGATAGCTCGCACCAGAAACCCCCCAAAGTATGAATCAGTCACTCCAGACAAATAAGGAGGCCTTTTTTTACCCTACCTTACTTAAGCTTCCACACAAACCTCACCACCTAGCACATGACATAACTTTAAGAAAATCTCCTTTATAGCACTACTAGGGACACCATACCTGGGTGGGATAAGTGTTAGTCAGATAATCTGAGAAAAAAAGTGTTAAAGAGTGCAGCAAATTCATATATTGCATAGCAGGGTTATGGCATTACAGCAATGCTTCTAGTAAACTGCAGAGTATTTGAGTTTGAAAAGTAACACAAAAAAAAAAATCATTTAAGCAGTGCTGTTTCATGCTATTTCAGCTAAGCTGCAGCAGTGAGGAGCTGAACTAAGCTAYGGAGCCAACAAGTAGCTATAGATGACCACACAGATTACCTTCTGTTATCCCGTAGAAAAAGTGAAAAGAAACAGGAAGAAAACCCAAGTTATTCAGTTGAATAATTTATCAGTGTTTCAAAGGCAACATCTTCAGCTCATAGTTGTTTTCATCCTACCTTCTTGCCAGCACCAACATTTGCCTTGGCTGTGCCCCTGACTTTCTTCATCCTGTTCTTACGCTCCTTTCGCTGTTTCCTAGAAGTCTTCTTTTTCTCATAGAGGCCATGCTGTTAAGAAAAAGTTAATTGCTTATTTAACATGGCTTCACTGACAATAAGAACAGTTTGAGCTCACAAGTTAGCTACTCAGTTATTCTGAGGTTCTTGAAAGATTGTTTATATATTGAAGTTACCTCACCATACAGTTAATATAAGACAGCATATAACAACTGATATTGAGTATATACCAGTCCTATCTCYTGTACTTTTAATTCTTCCAAGACATCAATGTGTGTACAGTTACTTCCTAATATTAAGTTTATCTAGTGACATCTGTTTTGCCTTCCCCAGGTCCCCTCTACAACGTCATAACAGTCTCAGCCTAGCCAACAAACACATTAACACATGCCATTGCCAGATCACTTGCAGAATACATCAATTCTATTAAACACAGAACACTTGAAGTCCCTCATCATTAAACACAAAACTTACCCTAGCCAGCCTGTGCTTTGGTTCGTTTTTCTTTGCATAGTCCAGGGAATCATAGATCATACCAAAACCTGTTGTCTTTCCACCACCAAAGTGAGTTCTGAAGCCAAAGACGAAGATAACATCAGGGGTTGTCTTGTACATCTTTGCCARCTTTTCCCTAATTTCTGTTTTGGGCACTGTAGCCTTCCCAGGATGAAGAACATCAATCACCTAAGAAAAAGTTGTCACAAGTTACATGAAATCCTAAGTAGACCAAGAGACACTTTCATGACCAGACTTCCCAGCCCCATCCCGGCTCGGGTGCGCATTCCAACAGCCACCTCCGCAGCAGGGAGAACCCCTACGTTGAAACTCAAGTGTTCCCAACAGTAAATAGTTTCAAGCACCCCAGCAAGCCCTTACTGCCTCRCTCAGATTTGCCCTCAACATCCACCACTGCCCTTAAGCACCTGCTTCTGCAACAAGCTCTCAAAGAAGAGGCCGACAAGCTCTCACTGCCAGCAGCCCACGGCTGCGCCACCGCCGCCCCGCACCTCTTACCATCTGCTTGCGCTGCAGCAGCCTGTTGGTCATGAACTTCCTGGTCCGGATGGTCACCGTGTCGTTCTAGGGGACACGCAGRGTGAGAGGCGGCGCCGCGGGCACGGACACAACCGGGCACAACCGGGCACAACCGGGCCCCGGGGCCGGCGCCGCGGCGGGCGGGCGGGCACGGGGCAGGCGCAGGCCGCGGGCGGCCCGGAGGGGAGCGGGCGCAGCGCGCCCGGCCATGGCGGCACGGGCGGCACGGCGCGGGCGGGCGCGGCTCCGCGCGGGGCGCACGGGGGCCGCGGGCGCGGGATGGCGGCGATGCGGCGCGGATAGCGGCGCGGACTCACCATGATGGCGGCAGCCTCCCTGGYGGCGGGCACACGGGAAAAGGAAGGGGGCCTCTCCCGCCGCCAATCATAAGGCCGCGGGGGCCTCGCCGAGAGGCGGGGCTTCGCAGGGAGGCGGGGCCACGCCGGGGGCGGAGCCGCGCGTGGGGCTGTCTAATCCAGAGCCGGAATAGAGCGCCGCGCAGCACCCAAACAAGCCCCAGTGCGCGGCGCATGCGCGGCTGGCCCGCGGCCGTTGGGCTCTGCGGTGCCGCGTGTGGCTCCGCTGCAACGGCCGCGCCGCCGCCATCATGGTGAAGGAGCAGTTCAGGGAGACCGACGTGGCCAAGAAGATGTGAGTGGGGCGGCTCTCCCCGCGGGGCAGGGCAGGGCGTCGGGGGTGTCAGGACGCGGTTAGCGCGTCCGCGCGTGTCCGCGCCGCGGCTGTGCGCGCTCACTCGCGGGCCCTCGTGCCTTCCCGTCCCGCAGCAGCCACATCTGCTTCGGCATGAAGTCCCCGGAGGAGATGCGGCAGCAGGCGCACATCCAGGTGGTGAGCAAGAACCTGTACAGCCAGGACAACCACCACGCGCCCCTGCAGTACGGCGTGCTCGACCACCGCATGGTGAGAGCCCCTTCCCTCTGCTCCCTGTGCTAGCGCTGGGAGCTCTGCCGGAGTGCTTATGGAGAACGTGAGGGGAACGGGGGRGCTGCCGGTTCATTCTAGGAAACGCGGAAAGGGCTCTGTTTGAGGCAGGGAGGCTGTCGGGTGTGCTGAGCTGCTTGGGTGTTGCGCTGGTGGAACATGCCCTGAGTGGGCCCRAAACCTGCACTTTGATATGTGCTTTCCTCCTGGCTCCGGGTGGTCCAGGGAAACCACTCTGAGACAGTTAACAGGTGTGTTGAGCTTGGTTGTTGGCAGACCCAAGACCCATCTGCAGGGTGTCCTGCTGGGTTGCTCCTCAGTTGTAACAGCTCAAATGAGYAGAATGAGTTAATAACACTGCTTTTTCCCCAAAGTTTGGACTGAATGCAATGATACTGACATGTTGTTGATGCAGGGAGGTGGAAGAAAAGCACCCTGGGCCTGTTGTAAGCATAGCTTCTGTTGTAGACCTAACATTTTTCAGCTAGCTGTTGATCATAGGTAAAGTNTGTTGATCATAGGTAAAGTTTTTTTTTTTTTTTTTTTTTTTTTTTTTAACAATATTTTATTTTTTTCTGAAGGGAACCAGTGAAAAAGACCGTCCCTGTGAAACCTGTGGAAAAAATCTAGCTGATTGTTTGGGACATTATGGCTACATTGACCTAGAACTGCCATGCTTCCACGTTGGTTATTTCAAGGCTGTGATAGGCATCCTGCAGGTAAATGTATTTATGCTTCATTGTCAGTAGGTAATCTGTAGGACAGAAATGATCAGAAAAAAATAGAAACCTAGTAGCTCAGACTGCCAAATTAGGGTTGTACTCTAAGTTTTCTTGGTTCTTATGCATCTTAGGTATCTTCTGTATTTTAAAGTGCATTTATTTAAGTAGTGTTAATTAGGTAAGCCATGTGTGATCTTAGGTTGATCAATTTAATCTGTTATCTGTTGGTAATAGTTTGAATGAAGTGTTTGAATTGTACATCACAGTTAGGAATTTCAAGTGCATGAAAGCTGTGTTTGCCCTCTGTGGACTGTTAAGATGCTGCAGAGACTTGATTTCAGTTTGTCTCCTTGAGCAGATTATTTCCTCATTACTTGCTTCTGTGATACAGCCTATGGCATGTGGGTTGGCCTCTCCACCCAAAGTGTTTATTTCATTCAGAAAAGTACGTGCTGGTTCTACTCAAGTTCGGGCAGTACCTCTTAAGCTTATTTCTGTTGCAACTCTGCGTGTTTCTGTTAAATCATGTTTACTTAAATTTACATTTAAGATGATTTGCAAAACCTGCTGCCGTATCATGCTGTCTATGGAAGAAAGAAAACAGTTTTTGGATTACCTGAAGCGACCTGGGCTGACATACCTTCAGAAGAGAGGACTGAAAAAAAAGGTGTCCGAGAAGTGCCGAAAGAAAAATACTTGTCCTTACTGTGGTGCCTTTAATGGTGAGTGCTGATGTGAGCACACAGTGGTGTAGTGTGTAGCTGGGGTACACACTAGTGGTACCGTGGTAGCTGTGAACAGTGCTTGGCTTTACCTTGGCCTCTTGTGATAGGCATCCACATCTTGAATATCTTTGTCGGTTCCACAGTTAATGGTTATTAAGAAACAGGCAGTTGCATTTTTAATTCAGAGATTTTTCCTATCTGATGTGTGTCTATAAATGTTATGCTAGTAGCTTGTTTTATCTCATGATCACGATAGCCATTTGTGTCAATAATCAGTATTTGATTCTTGAATAGTGGCAGAAAGCCTGCTTAACATGTTTTTAAACACTGAGAGCTATTGTCTATAGTAAATAACTTAGAAACATTTGTAGCTCTTGTAAAGTTGACTGTAAATTTAGTCCTCATAATTTTATTAAATTAACTTTTATAAGTTTAAAATTTCTAGTCTTGTAGAAAGGTTAGTCCTAAAAGTGTAGCTTGGAGTTTTGATAAGGTTGAGTTTCACTGGGATTTGTTCTTCAAGTCACAGTAAAATTGTTAATGCAGTAAAATTTTTAAATAATTAGCTAATATATAAGTGCACAGCTTAGTTTTTATTGGAAGAACTTCTACATTAAAAATAAATTAAAGAAATCTCTGATGGAAGGAAAGCTGAGTGAAAGTCAAGAGTGAGAGAATCCCCTCTTTCGTATTCAGAAGGCACATTGTGATCAAGGTAGGAGTAGGAGTACAAGAGGGAAGGCCGTGGTTCTCCTCTTGTTTTATGAATTTAGGAAACCAGTTATAGCTGATGAACTTTGATTACTGTGTATATACTGCATACAAGTATATRCGGTATACAAGAAGGAGTACCGAGTTCTAGGAGAGAAATTGACTTGTTTTGTAAGTTTTTAATTTTGAAAAGCATTTGTTTGCTCACAGGAACTGTGAAGAAGTGCGGTTTATTGAAAATAATACATGAAAAATACAAGACCAATAAGAAAGTGGTAGATCCAATAGTATCCACTTTTCTCCAGTCCTTTGAAACTGCCATAGAACATAATAAAGAAGTAGAATCCTTACTGGGAAGAGCTCAGGTAAATTTTATTATCATTTACATTTCTTGCTAGTATTTGTGCATAAAATAGTACTTCTCAAAGGTGTATAATATATCTGCTTAAGCCTTGCAGTGGTCTGTCTTGTACACCAGAAAGACAAATAACAAATGAAGTTTTTTATTTGACCTTTAGAATAACACTAATTTTGCAAAAATGAGCAGCTTATGTGTCAGGATATATTAACACACTAACATTCTGTCTATTAAGAGGGGAGGTAATTTTGCAGAAGCACTAGGAACATTTGTTGCTATGCGGAAATGAATTTTGGTGTAGGAAACTTAAAAACTAGGAAGAGGAGAATAAATGCAGACCTGTAGAAACTTTACACACACTTGTAGATCTATTTTTAAGGCAGGATGATTATGGTACGCTTTTTTCTGTCCTTCAGAAGGGTTTAGTACTGAGGAGAGATGCAGATAATCAGAAAGCGCTTTGGTTTCTTTCATTTGTTAGTGTGTATGGAGCTGTGTTTCCTTCTGCTTTTTGCAAGCCAGACATATTTTAGTGTAGATAATTGGGTAGAAGAAAGTAATGTGTACCTAAAAGTTTCATAAACTACACCAGTAGCTCTACTGAGAAGTGAAGTTGTAAAAATTACTTAGAGATGTTGATTTTCTGCTAAAAGTTGGGTGTTTATAGTTTACTATAGGCATGTTGTAACTAGTTTACTGAGGTGCTTTGGGAAGTGACTATAAAAATGCTCTGATGAACTGTTTAAAAAAGAGAGTAACATAGTGAGAAGTAAACTCTGCTAATGAAAGAGGGAAAAGCAGAAGAAAAACAAGAATGGGTGAGCTGAAACATAGTTTTGTTYGTATTTGATAGGAAAACTTGAATCCATTAGTAGTGTTGAACCTCTTCAAAAGAATCCAGGCAGAAGACATCCCTCTGCTTCTGATGAATCCAGAAGCAGGGAAACCTTCAGATTTGATCCTCACACGGCTCTTAGTGCCCCCACTGTGCATCAGACCCTCTGTTGTGAGTGACCTCAAGTCTGGCACCAACGAAGATGACTTAACCATGAAACTGACCGAGATCATTTTCCTCAATGACGTAATCAAAAAGGTCAGTCTCCTTCCAGCTCTGGGATTGTCATTGGGAAAGATCTGGCTAAAACTGCTTTTTACATGTGTCTCTGCTTACCATGTAAAAAGTAGTGTATACTGCAGTGCTACGTCCTTCAAGCCTTTATTGCAACAGAGAAACTTGCTTCAAATGGAGCTGGCTTTTTTTTTTCTTTCCTTTCTCCTTCCCATGACAGTTATACTTTTTGAATGATTAAATAGGGAAAGCATTCTGTAACTTTCAAAAATTACCTTTTTGCTTACTGTTGAGCTTTCTCTTGCTACTTTTAGGCCTGCCTGTTTCTTTTGTCCTTATTTTTTTCCCTTTATTCCACAGTCTGTTATTAAGATAGGCCTTTTCTACTGCCTTTAATATTAAAATGGRTATGAAATGTTATTTAATACTGCTTTCACAAAAACAAATAGTTGTAGTCATTATCAGAAAAATTCTTTGCTAGCTTCCTACCTGATTATTTTCTAAATTGGCTGACTTACTTTGTTTAGCATAGGATATCGGGAGCCAAAACACAGATGATTATGGAAGACTGGGACTTCCTTCAGCTGCAGTGTGCCCTGTACATCAACAGTGAGCTCTCTGGGATTCCTCTCAATATGGCACCTAAAAAGTGGACTAGAGGTTTTGTTCAGAGACTGAAGGGAAAGCAAGGTTTGTCTGCAAAGTTCGCTTAAGAAATAAAGCCATCAATACAGACTATTTCAAAGCATCACTTTGTGCACCCTTTATTATGTTATGTTCCTGTGATGTGCCTTTAGAGTTGTTCTAATATGCTGTCTTAATGTGAAAGCTCTTTTTACAGAGAACATGTTAAAAATGCTTTTTGGTAAATCCATTTCAACTTGCTTGTTTTGTTAGGTCGATTTAGAGGCAATCTGTCTGGGAAGCGAGTGGATTTCTCTGGCAGAACGGTCATTTCTCCTGATCCTAATTTACGAATAGATGAAGTAGCAGTGCCTATTCATGTTGCTAAAATACTAACCTTTCCAGAAAAGGTAAGGAGTCTAGAACCAAAACATTTTTTTGTTTGTGCGTTTTTTTGTTGTTGCTGCTGCTTTGTTTTGATTTTGTTTTTTGCCAAGCATCAGTGTTCTTTTTTAAAACAACAGAAAAGGAGGGCGATAAGGAGTGGATGTGTTAGTTTTAAGTTCACTGTGCTGCTCAACAATACTTGGCTAGTTCTGTTGCTGCTAGTAGATGAAAATTGTGTCAAGTGTGTTTGACTTGTTTCTAATTTAAGTGTTTATGCAACAGGTGAACAAAGCAAATATTAGTTTTATGAGAAAACTTGTCCGAAACGGTCCCGATGTTCATCCTGGAGCCAACTTCATTCAGCAAAGGCACACTCAGATGAAAAGGTACCGTGATTACCTGAAATGATTATTTTGTTAGCTTGRTTTTGCTGCTGTGTGAAAACAGTTTTATATATAAGAATTAAAAAAATATATAAATATCCATTGTAAAAGATGTTAATGACTTCTGGACATTTTCTAATGATAGTGACCTGCGGTTAGATTGTTTTAGGAGGGGGGTATGTTGTGTTTGGTAGAGGCTAAAGTACTGTGGGTAATGTAGAAATGYGGAATGAGGTTTGAATTCTGGGAAGTACTGAGGAGCATAGTGCAGATGACTCTGCTGGATTGTTTCACTTGCTTTGTGTGCTCTCATTAGCAATTGTGGTGGACTGGGCTGGCTCAACGTGGCCGTCTCGGGTGCTGGGAGCTCGGCAGCTTGGGGTTTAGTTACGTACAGGCTTCCTGCTGGCTGCCCTTATGGAAGGGCTAATCTGTACTCAGTTGTGGATAGTGACTAGAATTGTATATTAATGATACTCCCTGTCATAGGATTATGAATTTTTATGTTTTTATGCCTAGGCTTTTTTGACTTAGAGTAATAACAATACTTTTGGTAATGAACACTGCAGATAGGTTTAAATAAACCACCAAACGGGACTGGTGTGTGGTGATGGGACGCTTTGCACGCCACTTTCATCCCCTAGTCATTGYAAAACCAATACTCCAACATTTAATGGAAGAACTTACATTATAAACACAGTTCTTTGTCTCTGTCTTTCTGATTTTATTTTTTCTGTCTCTATTGCAACGTATTACTGTAAGGTTTTTGAAATATGGGAACCGAGAAAAGATGGCCCAGGAGCTGAAGTTTGGTGATATTGTGGAGAGGCATCTCATAGATGGTGACATAGTGCTCTTCAACCGACAACCCTCTCTGCACAAGCTGAGCATCATGGCTCACATTGTAAGTGCACGCAGAGTGCTAACACATCACCTGACTCTTAGATATTTTACCTTTTCTGCTGTTCATCCCTTACACATGCAAAAATAAATAGCTTTTTCTGAAACATGGTATGAGGAGGATGATAAATRCAGTCTATTTATCATTATGCGTGATAATTGAAGTGGAACCAGCCAGCATGCATTGCTGTTAGTGGACATAATTGATCTTGATACCTTTCTTGCATAGACCTTTCATTCTGCAGAGTAGATGTGATGCCTGCCAAGCATTCTCTATTCTCTTCTTTGTGTAAGCTCTAAATAATGGAGATGAGTACTTGGATTTGTGTAATGCAACATGTTTCTGTCATTTCTTGGTTTCAGTAAATCTTTTGATCAGAAATTTTGACATAAGTCTGTAATAAAAAGACAGATTAGGAGACACTCGTGTGTGTCATGTGTGACATCGCTTTTCATTTTATTCATGTGCTTGACTGTGTGCTGTTGGTCTTTTTCTTGTTTTATAGGCTAGAGTAAAACCTCATAGGACATTCAGGTTTAATGAGTGTGTGTGTACACCATACAATGCAGATTTTGATGGAGATGAGATGAACCTTCACCTTCCTCAGACAGAAGAAGCAAAAGCAGAAGCACTTGTTCTAATGGGGGTATGGAGATCATGTTGCTATTGGGATTTGCCTAGTGGCAGATGAGCTATGTCCTGAACCTTTTATGTCACATGTAAAATTTTGAATTAGTCACTTGGTAAGGGTARTGCTAAACTGTGAAGCAGCCTAAAAAGTATGAGAAAGGGAGTTGAGAAGAAAAGTAAGGTTATTTAAAATAATATGGTAGTTCATTAGGCAAGTATTTATTATCCCTGGCAAGTACATCATTTTAGATTAGCTGAATTTCTTTAGTATCTTTCTGCATGACAAACATTAGCAGTAGTGAGCACTGCCAGAGGAGCATGGCTGTGTTTCCAGGTTCATATTTTGCCTTCCAGTCTGATATCTCAGGACTTTTGGGTTGTGAGACCAATTGGAAATGAGACAGTAATGATGTGGTGGTACTGGAGCAGTGTTGAGCAGAGAAGATGAGGCGGGAGGTTTGTATGGTGGAACTGAGACCAAGGATGGAAAGGATGGTAGATAATGAGGGATCTGATGGCTGCTGCCATTGATCTGTGATGTGGGAGTGGAGTTAGTAGCAACAATCTGACAATTTTTCCAGTATGTTGTTCCTTTAGAGCACTGTTGATTCACAAATGCAGTATCAGACTATTGAAATGTGTTATCTTTGTTTCTTATATCACGCAGACTAAAGCTAACTTGGTAACACCAAGAAATGGAGAACCTCTAATTGCTGCTATTCAGGATTTCCTTACAGGTGTGTCTGTTAGCTTCTTTTAGAGCTGTGTATTTGAACAGTTGTTTGCTTTATTTTTGTTACGTAATCACTAAGGGAATTAAAAGAAAAAATCTAGAAAGGATTTACGACTGAAGCTGTGTAATTTAGGTGGATAACTTGTATCAGAATTAAATCATTAATTATTATTTTATACAACCTAGGTGCCTATCTTCTTACACTAAAAGATACTTTTTTTGATCGAGCCAAAGCCTGTCAAATTATTGCTTCTATCCTGGTTGGTAAGGATGAAAAGATTAAAGTTCGCCTTCCGCCTCCAGCAATTCTGAAGGTGAGTCAAAGCATCTTTCTTTCTCTCATGTTACCAGAGCTTTGTCTGTTTTATGTTTTTTGACCTATGGCGATGCTTTCAACAAAGGGCATTTCAATAACAGTTCCTGTTTTCTCTGACATTTCCACTGTATCAGATGGTGTAAGGTATAAAATTCAAGAAACCAGGGCCCAAGCTACAGAGAACGAGTTGGGTGCCTGAGGCTAAACAAAGTTGGCCTTGCATGGTGAAGTCCTAAACCATCTGCTATCACCAACTAATTCCCTCAGGGTTAAAGCAGAGTATTTCTGATACCCTGCTACTGTCAAACGGATTGCCTGGCTCTTGATCATCTGTAGAGGATGTTTTATTCTTAGAAACTTCAGTTTTACGAACTGTGCAGACTAATACGAGGCCAAATGGAGAAGCTACATTTTTCCATGAGTGCCCTGAAACGATGCGTTCTAATGCTGGACGCTTCTAAATTTCAGTATTCCAGCCTTAAAAGATGTCCTGTCTGTGAAATAATATTTTAACTAGTCTAGGAATCTAAAATTTGAAGAGGATGAGAGCTACGTAATTTTTGTTAAATGATACTTCAGTATATAAAAGTTGAGTTCTGAAAACAAAATTTAAAGGAGTTTTATCACAAAACCTTGAACCCTAATTTTTTTCTTTTTGTTTTCTTAAGCCTGTAACACTGTGGACAGGAAAACAGGTTTTCAGCCTTATCCTCAAGCCCAGTGATGACTGTCCTGTAAAAGCCAATCTGCGAACCAAGGGCAAACAATATTGTGGCAAAGGAGAAGACCTGTGTTTCAATGATTCTTGTGAGTGACACTTCATCAGCTTTGTTTTACAACTCTGCAAATAATCTGTAGAGATGGAGTTTGCTGCTACTGAGCTGTGGTGGAGCTGAAGGAGTGTTTTATATAAGTAATCTTGAAATGAAAACTGAAATTATGCATTTGTTCAAAAGGTTGGAGTCATACTGAACATCAAAGGAGAGACCTGAAGGCTTTCTTGTAAAAAAGGTTCTTTTAAATGATGCTAGGTTTGTAGTGATGCTAATGCGGTATTTGAAAGCAAAAAAGACAAGAAAAGCAAAGAAACTTGAAGTAGCTGTGCAGAGGGTAAATGGGAAGATGTAGTATCTCACGTGGAAGTAGTGATGCTGAAGTTGGAAGATAGACAGCGAAAGGAATCGAGCTCTGAAGGCGAGATGGGAATTTCTAAGAGGTCAAACCAACTGCATCCGTTCAGTTAGGGAGTCACAGTGGTAGCAGAGAAGCAAAGGCAGAAATTAGCAGGGCTTTGCTGGTGAATAATTTAGTTCATGTGGTAACACTTGCCTGATCAGGCAATTTTAGTAGGGTCTTCACTGCTCAGAAGTGTAAGTTAAGGAACCTAAGGAGGAACCATGGATGTACATGGCAGTGCAGGTATTATATAATACCAAACATTCCTTCTTGCACTTCTACAAATACAGTAAATATATACCTTTGAACTTCATTATTTTCATGAACACAGCTGTTATTTAAAGTACTTGAAGTACTATTTAAAAAAATGAGTTATTTTATTTGTTTCTAGATGTCACAATTCAAAACAGTGAGTTAATGAGTGGCAGCATGGATAAGGGAACTTTAGGATCAGGATCCAAGAACAACATATTCTACATCCTGCTGAGAGACTGGGGTCAAGTAGAAGCTGCAGACGCCATGTCACGACTAGCCAGGCTTGCTCCTGTCTATCTTTGTAAGTAGTGAGGAAATACATYTCTTTGCCAAACAGCATTTTATGCCTAAAACAAGATTTCCTATTTGTGTTTTCTCTGTATGGTACTGACTTAGCAGACTCATTTTTCTATTTTCATATAGCTAACCGTGGCTTTTCGATTGGAATTGGTGATGTTACCCCTGGACAGGGCCTGCTAAAAGCTAAGTACGAGCTGCTGAATGCTGGCTACAAGAAATGTGATGAGTACATTGAAGCTCTGAACACTGGCAAGCTGCAGCAGCAACCTGGCTGTACTGCAGAAGAGACACTAGAGGTAAAACTTGAAATAAAATAAATGTATATTTGGAGACTTGATGAGTACATTGCTGTTGTATGCTGAAGCTTTAAAACTTGAGTTACTAACGTCCTTACATACTCAGTTTGACTTGTTTGAGGTTGTCTAGGCTTAATGTTGAGTTGCCTGTGTGAATGGATTARGGCCATTTGGGGTTGCTCTTGTAGCTCGTCTTGATTATTATAYGAATAGTAATAAACACTGAATGACTTGTGTGATCCTCCCACCCTGCTAGAAGTATTGGGGTAGCACKCAAGATAGGACAAATACACAGGCTAAGCAGAATGGAGTTCATGTTATATTTACCAGTATTGGCTAAGTTAATAATCAAAGGCAACACCACTGATTCTAATCCACCAATAATTAATTATTGCACTTATCCACTCATTTCAAATTGGTACTCTCTGTTTGAAACCAGAGTCTTAGAATCTTTCTCTTCCTTTTCTCGGTGTATGTATTTTTGATATAGTTGTGAAGCTCTTAACACTTGGGGATATTATCTCTGCAAAGTATGTCCAAAATTTCTTTYTGTGGTTGACTTAAGCTGACTAACAGCTTAATTTGTTGGTTGGTATAACTAGCTTAAGCTGGTGATGCTACSAAAAGAGGCTGTCATGCTTCTGGTACTCCCATCTTCTAGCAAGCTGCAGTTATGTGAGAGTTTTATTTAGTTTTACTGAAAACAAACATTCTTTTTATTCCCCTTTTAATTCCCAATAAACTACTGAAGGTATCTGTAGTGAGTGACAGAGTACTGTTGGTGTATGATATTTCTAACCCATGATTTTTTTCTAATTCTTATATTCCAGGCCTTAATCCTTAAAGAACTCTCTGTTATCAGAGATCACGCTGGCAGTGCCTGTCTCAGGGAGCTGGACAAGAGCAACAGTCCCCTGATCATGGCTCTCTGTGGTTCTAAAGGTAGGACTCGCGRAGCTTTGGAATTTATTTGCTGACTACGTCACTGTTGTTGTCACTGCTTGTCCTCTCTCTATAACCTGTTTTATACAGGCTCTCAAATGTCCATGTGTTGAGTTTGTCCTATGTGTCTGACATGGTTCTTTTCGGTAAGTATTATGTGGGTTATGGTTAATTGAAATCATACTGACCTGTTGTGGGAATATTTAGACTTATGGTACAAGATAGAAAGCATCTTTTTGTTCTAGATGTTCTTAAGATGCTTTCTTTAAAATCAGTAAAAAGATTTCAGTAAAAGTAGGTCCTCAGGTGGATTTTTTAAGTCAGAAGTCAATATCACACAAAAAATCAACTGGAAATGATACCTTAAGAGTTGGAGATATTTTTCAATCCTTGGCTTCTAAAGGACCATCTGTGTAGTAGATATTTGTTTTACACTCAAATTCTTGTCTGAGGTTTCTTTTGATTTTGTGTTGAATTAGAAGAAATCGTTTTAATTGCTCTGCCTTTCCTCCTCTGTATCTAATGAATTGTGGAAAGCCTTAGGATGGGGCTTTTGTATTTCTGAAGGAATAAAGAATTTCAAAGCTAAACACTAGATTTTCCTATAAGTGTAGACACCTGAGTCATTAAAGGAGCACAGATCTGCTCATTTGTGAGTGATTTTGGGTGCTTTGTTGGCTTTCTTGGCAGGTTCTTTCATTAACATATCGCAGATGATTGCCTGTGTGGGTCAGCAGGCTATCAGTGGGTCACGAGTTCCTGACGGGTTTGAGAACAGATCCTTGCCTCACTTTGAAAAACATTCTAAGGTAAATGTGTGTGCTTGCAGCATTTTGTACAGGAAGTAAAATAGGTTGTTAAAACCATTTTAAGAGGGACCCATGATAGTGTGGGCTCATTGTATAGTGAAGGACAAGCAACATATCCAATGCGTGTGAAGTGTTTTGAATATAGAGAAGTTAAATCATAACGTAACTTGGGAAACTCTTGACAGGGATTTCAAGTTTTTATTCAGAACTGAAGTAAACACTGAACTTCACAAAGCAATTTTCTCAGCTCGTGCCAAGCTTTATTGAATTATGCATACGTCAGCTGAYGTTCCCTAATAGTTTAGGCAAACTTATAATACATACTTTTCTGTTWTGTGTATATAGAATATGCACTGTATTTGGATCTTTATTAAATTATTTTTTCTACGACTTTTCTATGCAGCTTCCAGCAGCAAAGGGCTTTGTTGCTAATAGCTTCTATTCTGGGTTGACTCCTACTGAATTTTTCTTCCATACAATGGCTGGTCGAGAAGGTCTGGTTGATACAGCTGTTAAAACTGCTGAAACTGGATATATGCAGGTACCTGTCAATGAAATGAGAGTATTAGCAATTTTGCGAAAGGAGACTATTCGTCATTGTGCCTTTTTTGTTGTTGTTCTGGTTGTTGTTTCTTTCTTTTTTTTTTTTCCTTCTGTCGTCTGTATGAGGAATATGAAGTATGTGTGGCTGTTGGCTGTGTACGTCAAGTCCGCTAAAATCCTATAATATATGAATTAAATGGTTTTTTTTTTGTGCCTTTGTGCCTGCTAATGATGACATTCAATTTATTTTCAAATTTAAGTCCAGTTACTTGAGGTGTAGGAAATCCTAATAAATAGCTATTTTGAAAAAACCTCTTTAACTTCCTCATTTCCCACCCCGTTGTGTGGGGTTTTTTTTTTTTTTTTTCCTCCTCTTTCCCATCAGAGGCGACTGGTCAAGTCACTTGAAGATCTTTGTTCTCAATACGATTTAACAGTCAGAAGCTCTACTGGTGACATTATTCAGTTTATTTATGGGGGAGATGGCCTGGATCCTGCAGCAATGGAGGGGAAGGATGAACCACTGGAGTTCARGCGAGTTCTAGACAACATCAGAGTAAGTATCACTGAAGTTTTTACCACAGGTATTCCCTTAAATGGAGATTTAGATGCATATTTCTTACATGAAATATTCTTTTTTTCTCTCTAAGGCTGTATATCCATGCCGGAATGAACCAGCCCTTAGTAAAAATGAACTGGTATTAACATCMGAGTCCATCATGAAGAAGAATGAATTTCTTTGCTGYCGAGACAGTTTTCTGCAGGTAATATCATTTACCTGCGTGATAAACCTTTTCACTTCCTTTTCACACTAGGATTATCCTTCCCTTGAGTTTTGTCATCTTGCAGTTGAAATTGTGCAAGTCATTTGTTGAGAGGAGCACTGAGTTAGCAGCCACACCTATAGCTTCTTTAGGAAATGGTAGTTAAAAACTGTAGAATGAGCCTGCCTGTGGACCTTGATGACACTTTTGATTTCTAATAGTGCTGACAAGGCTGTGAATTCGGTCATCTGCTTTTGAAGAGTTGGCTTGCTTAGGACATGAGTGCTTCAGAGCAGGTGATGAAATCAGTAKAAGCAATAAGTATAAGCAATTCAATTGCTAGGGCTGAGTTGAGAAGTCTTTTTTCAATGCTAGAAATGTTTTGTAAATCTTAACTTTGCTGGAGGAAAGATGCAATACAGTATCAAAGCGTAGTGGTAAAATTCTTTTTTAAAGTTGTATCAGTAAACTCTGAATAAATGCTGTTCACTTCACAGGCATAGATATAGCCATGTAGCTACATCATCCTATCAGTAATCATTTGTATTTCTGAATTTTTAAGCTTCAGCTGTTGTTTCATTTTCTTTTTCCTTTTCTTTTTTCTTTTCATCCTTGAAGACGTTAACTGAGACAGGTTATGAAAAATATAATGAGGTAATTGTAGCATGTGTGTGCACTGTGTGGGCATAAATGTTAGTGCTGCTTAGCTAAAGATGCTTGTATAGTGCCCCAGTAAGTGATTAGAATATACACGTGCCTGCTTGTTAAACTCTAATCTTGATGTTCACAACATGATGGCAATTTGACCAAATTCATTTTCAATGGTTAAAGCCATGACACATGAATTAATTCCTGCAATTAAGTTTCAAGATTTGATAGCTATTCAAGCTTTGATGGGATACATAATTTCTTTTCCTTTCTGAAACTTGTCCTTTCAAAGTCCAGGGGTATTAGTACATTTTTTTCCTGATGTTTTTCTATCGCTTTGACTTTTCCCTTCCAGAACAGATCTTGCTTACTGTTGTTACCTTACTAGGAATTTACTTGAGTGGGTTGATCACTGTGGTGCAGAGTGTGTCTAACCAGGGAGCCTCTTTSAAGCAGACTGGCCTTTGGTCTGCCCGTAGTCTGCCCTCAAGCAGGGAAGTTCAGCTGCTGCAACCAGCACCTTGCTGCCTGATGCAGCTCTGAGCAGGGCTCGGGGTGTCAGCCCAGGTGGGTTAGAGCTGGATTCTTGGTGCTCCACAGGGGCAAGTTGTGCCCTCGATTGCTGTGCTGGGAAACAGGGCAAACTCCTGGGCAACTGGGCTTTCTACCCTGGCCCCTCTTTTGGCTTCATGTTGGCCATGTAGGAGTTGACAAGGTCCGTGTTGAGCCTGAATTKACCAAGTCGGGTCCGTGCCTCGTTAAGCAGGCTCGGGTGGAAGGGCTTAAGGTGTCAGGACTGCATGAAAGAAGCTGTTTCCTCAGCTAGCTCTGTGCTTGGGGAGGAGTGCTGCGCTCCAGAAGAAAACTCCTTGGAAAGGCTCAGCAAGGACCAGCTACAGTGTGTAACATAAATGAATAGTTTTGATAGTCTCCTGGGCTGCCAAAGACAAAAATAAATAGTTGTTCGTAACATTGTTCCTATGCTTCCTAAGTCATTGTTATTGAGGACTTTCTACGTATATGATAACTTCTTTTGATTTGTGGTTGATTGTTGTTGATGCTCTTTTTATTTTTCATGATTATTGCTGTCCCAGATGATATCTGAGTAGACAAAAACATAAAATAACATCTTTTCCTTGGGAAAGAGTTCAAGTTGCGACATTTCTGTTTTGCTCTCTTTTCCCATACAAGAAGCATCTTTCCAGATGAAATTGCTTTTAAGCTTTTCTTCTRTTGCTTTGTTTTGTTTTGTTTTTCCCTTGACTGGATGCTCTGAATGATCTTCCGCAAGCCATGCAATACTCCTTTTGGTTTGCTCCACAAGTAGTAGAAAGACTAATTCTTSATATGACCTTATGGAAAATAAAGAAAATTATTTATTATATCAGATACCTAAGAGTGAAAATATCTTCCCAGTGACAGAACAGCTCATCTGTAAATGCCTGAGTTACTGCAGGGCAAAAGAGGCACAAATGTACAAAAGCAKTCTGTCCTCATCTGAGAGGGAAACAGCTTGAAGCCTTCATGACACTAGCACCCGCTTCCCATCATTTTTTTCATTAGGGTTTTGTTCTGGTCTTCATGGAGAATAATAAGCTGTCTGAAAACATCTTGAACAGTGGAAAGGGCATCACTGTTGTGAGAATCTGAGGCTTCTCTCAAAAGGTAGTAGAACAGTAYTTAGATAATAACCTAGAATGGAATTCTCCCAATCCAGACACTCAGGTGGTGCTGCAGGTACCTCTGGGTGCCCAGCTGTGTGCTGGCGGGCAGGAGTCCAGCACTGAGCAAAGTGGTTCTTCATAGCAACTCTGGTGTTCAGGCAGGCCTCACGGGGTGGCAAGGGGTGTAAGTGCACTCTAAAAATCCAAGCATTCACTGCTCCTCAGACATGCTCTAAAATCATTGCTGAAGTAGACAGGAGTTATTTACTTTTGCTTTTTCCTTGGTTTTGTTTTGGATAGCCCATGTTGTGGTAGTGACTTGTATTGAATCCCATTTTAGAGGAAAATCACTCATAAGCCTCGTATTTTGTGATCTCTAGAGTAACGTATCTGTCTCTGAAGCATAGCATAATGCCTGAATGAAGTTTCATAGACATGTTGAATATTTTTTATGAAAGTATTATTTCAATTTTCATTTCRGTAAAGGCTTTCCGAATTCTTTTTGGGTAAACCTGATAAGAGCGGCTGGTTGATGCACTAGCACATGTTAAATGCATTATTTACTTTACATACTTCTCTACTGACACAGTCTTTTCACTTTGCCTTATTTTCAATACTGAGGAGTGRGTGAGAAAGTGTTGATATGCCCAGGGAATAAGTGTTATTGAGATTCCTTTTTTTCTTCCTAGGAATTTTGAGGTGAGATAGTCAGAATAATGTCAGTGAGTGGTGATTAGAAAAAAATGATCTACCCAAGTCAGATCTTAATGTTTTCAGTGTATGCTCAGGAAGGATGCTTGTATGCTTCTAGGCAGAAGAGACGTTTTTTTTTCTATCTCCTCCAAACAATGATACTAATCTGTGGCTACACAGGATGGAATGTGATTTACTAAATTATAGTTTGTGTGTCCAAGATTTGATATCTCTAGATATTAATCCTTTATTTTGTAAGCATATCTTTTATAGCTGTAAGCAAGTTACTGTCAGAATTTGCAATGTAAGCTGAGCCCTGTTTTATTCAATTTTAGGAAATYAAAAAATTCATCAAAGGTGTTTCTGAAAAGATAAAGAAAACAAGGGACAAGTATGGCATTAATGACAATGGCACAACYGAGGTAACTTGTCTCATGGGGTAATAATGCAGCTCTTGTAGATTTTCATAAGCTACTGCATTTTCAGTTTTTGTTTCTTTCCAGCCACGAGTTTTGTATCAGTTGGATAGGATTACTCCCACCCAGCTTGAGAAGTTTCTGGAGACTTGTAGGGACAAGTATATGCGGTAAGTGCTTGGCCTGCTGCTTGCGCAGGCCTGCTTTTTGCCACTTGGTTTGCAGTTCAGCAGTAACTTAAAGCCAGGTGTTTTACTGTCTTGTTTCTTTTGTTTTTTTTCTCTTCCTCTCTTTCTCTGAACACTGATTCAGTAAAAATAATTAATAGGAAACAATTTACCCCAAAGATGTAAAAATGGCAAGACAGAGGTAGAAGAAGGATTAAAACACGTTGCCTTCTGCAGGTGGGAATGGCATGGAGCTAAGYGTAGTATGAGCATTCGAAGGGTTTGACCGAGCTGAGGTTTTCACCTTTCTTTTGAGTCCTAATCAGAGGTTTTTATTACAAGACTTGTTACAACTTTGGTTGGGTTCCTTGTGTATTTTAGAAAAAAAAAAGTTTTATTTTTCTTAAAACTGTCGTTCAGGGAGACAAGATACCTCCAAATAACAGTACAAACAATAATCTTCAATAAGATTGTTTTGCAGCCAGGCAATTTMATCAGATGTTACAAGCGAAATACTATTAAATAGCATTTTTAGGTGGTAAGAGCCCATCAAGGAAAATGCAAGATGATGCTATAGATTAGATTGATCTAGTAAGCAGGCTTGTCCTGCAASTTCTTCAAGTTGCTTGCTCTAGAGGAGATGATTATTTGTGCTCTCTGCAAGTTGAAGAGTGTTAATTCCAGGATGGGAACAAAATTTTAGTGAAAGATGAGAATTTTCCCCCCAGTGTYTCCTTTTCGGACTACTTAGTGAGATGGTCTTTGTCTTCTGTACTGTGAAGACAGTCACTTCTCAAAGCCTGTAGGATTTGTAAAGGATCAAATAAAAAATGGCCCCATTATGTACATAGTTAGGAACAAGTGGGTCATCAATACAGGCTTTTGGATAAGCTAAAAACAATGAAGCATTAATATCTGGATTTTGATCGCATTTAACAAGTTAGGCTCACACTARCTTAAAAGGATTAAAGCTCTCCTCTCCTAAAAGTTTGAATGGGAGTTGTGAAAACATCAGAGTATTCAATTCAGAGTACTCGGAGTATTCAGTTTCCTRATTGGTGAATTCTGAATTTCCTAATTCATTTTTAGGAGGAGGAAAGTACGTTCTGTTTACAGATGTTTTACCAGCGCGTTGTCTCACCTTGCRCAAGATCAATGTTTTTGTCTTTGCCTGATTAGGATTTTATACCTTGTTGAATTCYCTGTCTCTTCCTGTGGCTGATATGAGCATTTTCTTTTCAGGGCCCAGATGGAGCCTGGTTCTGCAGTAGGAGCTCTTTGTGCACAAAGTATTGGTGAGCCTGGCACACAAATGACTCTGAAGACTTTTCATTTTGCTGGTGTTGCATCAATGAATATTACTCTGGGAGTGCCAAGAATCAAAGAAATCATTAATGCTTCAAAGGCAATTAGGTACTAATAATATCTWTTTATTTGCTTTAGTGAAACCTGAGTGATTAGCTGTCAATATGTAGACTGAATAGTATGTTGAATTGAAATGGAATGTATAGTATATGTATATGGAAATGAAATGTTATGTACACACGTCAGTATGTATATACGATATCATAAGATATATATCAATATATGTGTACTGATATCAGTAATAAGTRGAAGCAGCATAGAATCTATTACATACCCAAACAAGAACAATACATTTTCTGTCCAAGGAAATGATGAATTAGAGCTAGTTATATTTAAAAAAAAAAAAAAAAAAAGGATTTTTTTAATATAATTTGTTTTTTCTAGATGATAATCTAGCTTAGCACTTTCACACCTCTGTTTTTTTAATGTGTGTTTATTCTCTATAGCACACCTATTATAACAGCGCAGCTGGACAAAGATGATGATCCTGACTTTGCCCGTCTAGTTAAAGGAAGAATTGAGAAAACTTTATTAGGAGAGGTAGGAAAAAAATGTAATATCGATAATGCCTTAAATGTCTTAATTGTTCTTTTAGACTATTGTTCTAGGACATTTTAGCCATTCTCCCAGGCTAACTATTTCATTATTATCTCTTAAAGATTTCAGAATATATTGAAGAAGTGTTTCTGCCTGATGATTGTTTCATTCTGGTCAAGCTCTCATTGGAACGCATTAGACTACTGAGATTAGAGGTGAGTTGTTCAGGTTGTATTCATGATGTGCTTAGSGAAATTTTGATTCATTTTCAGAAGCAGAAATCAGACTATTGGAAGAGAAAAGTAGAAAGTGAATGAAGCAGATCCTAGGCTACAGTGCACCTAGGTTGCTGGTTTTTGGGTTTTTTTTTTTTTTTTTTTTGTCCTCTTCTGAAATGGATAGTTTTTGCTCTGTTTGGAAATGAGAACAAATTATTTCTTGGTGTCTTCCTAAATATAAGGAAGATGCAGGTGTGTATGTACCCTCATACTTGACAGTATTTCACATAAAGTTTGGCAGATGATTAGTTTACAAGTTATTTTTTCTACATTTCACTTTTTGATTCAGAGCGGAAATCTGTGTCATTGTGAGCAAATTTAAATGTTTTGAGAGAGATGCTAATGTTTGGCTGCTTTTTTTTTTCGTTTGTTTTTCTTTTCCCTGCAGGTGAATGCCGAGACTGTGCGTTACTCAATTTGTGTATCTAAACTCAGAGTGAAACCTGGAGATGTTGCTGTSCATGGCGAGGCAGTTGTTTGTGTGACCCCTCGTGAAAATAGCAAGAGTTCAATGTATTACGTTTTGCAGTCCCTAAAGGAGGAACTGCCAAAGGTAAAAGTCAAGTCTTGTGTTTTGGGAGATAATCATTAATAATAATTTGGCACTTTGCAGTGGGAAGATAGAGTATTTCTTGTCAGTATTTACAGTAGAGACAATCTGAATCCAGAACTACGATGGGGTTGCCACTGCTTGACTGCCTAAACTTAGTCCACATTAGTAATCTTCATAAGTAAAATTCAAGTCTTGATATCTTCCCTGCAGTGCTCGCCACCACATTCTTAACACAGTTCTTGTAACAGCAGGAAATAGTTGCATCCTCCAGCTCTGTCGAAAGGTGGACCACATCACAGTATCTGGCCTATGTTGTGGCTGGTGTGAGAAGATGGTTTGCTTGGCGTTTTAAAAATGACAGTCACTGAACCTTGCTATTGACAGGGTGCCTTTTTAGTTATGTGGATGCACCATTCAGATACTCTGATGAGAATTTGAGGATTTTAATGTTAAATTCAGGTAGTGAGTAAGGCTAATGGTGTCAAGTGAGCATCAAATGAGCACAAATGTATTTAAGAGGGCAACATCTAGTTTTCTGTTTATTTTAAGGCATCACCTAGAGACTGGAGCTTCTAAATAAGTCTGAATGCTGACAGGATGTACTTTATTTTCTCTATACCGCATCACTGTACAAATCAAGCTTAATCAGGCTTTTGTTTTCTGAAGGTGGTTGTGCAAGGCATACCAGAGGTTTCTCGAGCTGTCATTCATATTGATGAGCAAAGTGGTAAGGAAAAATACAAACTTCTTGTTGAAGGTGATAACTTGAGAGCAGTTATGGCTACTCATGGAGTGAAAGGAACCAAGACATCCTCTAACAACACTTATGAGGTAATGTTCAAATTGGTACTGTATGTTGTTYGTTAGGTGTTTTTTCTCCTTGTACTGTCTTTATTACAAGTGCTTGTTTGTGTTCACAGGTTGCAATTGATAGTTAATTATACCTGATTTCACTAAYGGTTGTCATAATGTATTAATACAAGAGAACAATTCTGCTGGCAGCACTGATCCAAAAATGTTTTTGGAATACAAAATGGTTGCAACAGCAACTGTGTTCTTCTAACATTGACTCAGAAATGTATTTGCTCCAAGCATTTGGTTAGTTGTTAATCCAACAAATCTCGTTTCTCTAGGTGGAGAAGACATTAGGAATTGAAGCTGCTCGGACCACCATTATCAATGAGATTCAATATACAATGGTGAACCATGGTATGAGCATCGATAGGAGACATGTTATGCTGCTCTCTGATCTAATGACATACAAGGTTTGGACCAGTCTATTCAATTTATCATACAGTGTTTGGGAAGAATATAGGGATCACCTAGGAAGATGGAAAGCAGTTATGGGTTGATAGTACTYGGGTTCAACTATAGTTTGGACAGCAGTGTTTTACTATCTAAATACTAGTGCTTATATTCCAAACAAAATGGTTGACTAATCTAGTTCTTGAATGGGTCTTTTTTGATAGTTAAAAATAAATAAATAAAATAAAAAATAAAAATAAATAAATAAAAATAAAATAAAAAAAGATCTAGGGAGTAGTGTATCATAATTTTACCATGAAAACACAAAGCCTAAAGCCAATGGGATGAAGTCAATGTAGGGGTAACCACACATGCAGCCTAAGGCAGCCTAAGGCTTGAGGTGCAGGAAGCCTCCTGCACTGTAGTTCACAGCAGCTGTGCTGTGTACGAGGGGCAAAGGATCCAGGCTTTGCAAATAGCACCAGGTGGCAAGTTGAACAGGGGCTTGTTCATTCAAGGCAATAGTTGCTCTTTAGGGATGGTTGCTTCCCTTACCATCCCATCTGTTAGCTGTAGTTGAATAGATAGTTGAATACATGTTGCCTAGTCAAGTTAGCTTTTCTGCTTTTGCATGCCAGAGTGCAAGGGTTKAATTTGGGCAAAATGAACTAAGGAAGCGTGGTTTCCCTAAGCCCCAGCAGCCCCTCGGACTGGTTGTGCTGAGCTGCTGCACTGTGGTGGACAAGGGCAGCAGGGTGCAAGGTTTTATACTCGTGACGTTTCAGTGTTTTATGTTTTGGTTGTGCTTCTGATTTGTGCCTCAAAGCTCATGGCCTCTTATAATCAGAAAGTTTGGTAGTGACAGACAGAAGCAGAAATAGACCAAGTCTTTATCAAGACAAAAGCAGTAGCTTTAGTTAAGTGCTTTTATAGCTCTGCTCTTGAGACACAATAAAAGTCTGTAGCTAAGCAAGTGMTTTATGATGGTGTGTTTGCTCTCATGTCCGTGTGTCCTTCATTCMTTCCAATATTTTTGTTTCAAAACATAAGTTTCTTTAACAGCTTGTAATGGGTTCTGTAGTTCACAAATGATTTCTCCTGTTCTGCATAAATGTTGATGACTAGCAAAATAGTAATCTTCAGGATATTTAGTTCTGAAGCAGGATATTTTATATTCTGTACTATAAYGTAGATAGTCACTTCTTACCTACTGTTCTTGTATCATGACATTGTTAGAGTAAATATTACGTTTCTGATATTGTTTTGTTTGTTTAGCAAGAGGAACTGACTTTCAGCCACTGTTAAGACAGTCTTTCTCTGGGTTTCTCCACCAATCAAGGGTGAAGTGCTGGGCATTACGAGATTCGGACTGGCAAAAATGAAGGAGAGYGTCTTGATGCTGGCTTCTTTTGAAAAGACTGCAGATCATCTCTTTGATGCTGCCTACTTTGGACAGAAGGATTCTGTTTGTGGTAGGTACTGCAAATTGCATCGCAGTCTGTAGTCCTTATTGAACATGAAAACTCTTCTGAACCCTTTGTCAAACTTTCTGTTCAACTCGTGTGTCAAAAACGTAAAGACTGAGGCTGATAAGTGTGTCTTAATCGTAGAAGTTTATTAGATGTTCCTGTAAGTATTGCCTTTCACTGACAATCTGAGATCTTCAAGTCAGATATGAGCAAGTGTCTTATATTTCTTAAGGTAGACTTTCACCTCTTAAATAGGTGAAATGCCAGATGTTCCTATTTTATTTATTTATTTGTTTTCCCCAGGTGTTTCCGAGTGCATCATCATGGGAATCCCAATGAATATTGGAACAGGACTTTTCAAGCTGCTGCACAAAGCAGACAAAGAATCAGTCCCTCCTAGGAGGCCTCTGATATTTGATAATAACGAGTTTCATATTCCCATCGTTACATAGCAGTGGGGCAAAGTACAGAGGGCAAAGCGAAGAACAGCAAGAAAACAACTAATTTAAATTAATATTTTCAGTTCTATGTCTCTCAAAATAAGTGAAATGATAAATGAAATGACGTGAGTAGAAGTGCCCCGTTGTTAACTGCCTATTGCTTGTACAGACAGCAAGGAGGGGCTTCTCTGCACCAGAGAGGAGAAAGCAAGTTCAAGTGGAGTGCAAGTGGTTTAGAAGCATGGTTCTGTGCTGGAGTTTTCCATGCTACAAATAATAAATCAGCAGTATGCCTTGAGAAGAATAAAACTTGGTCACTTTAAAATTTTTCCCGGGGTAGTGGGTGCTGGTTTTTATAGAAGCTGTGTTTCCTCATGATCAAGTCAAGCTTTCAAATTGGCATGTGCTTTTCAGTGATTAATGAAGAAAATACAGTATCCATGTTGCAACATCAGAGATGGGGTTTTTTACAAGTGAGAAGTGTCTACCTTACATTAGCACTATCGGGAGTGTCAGTAAAACTAGATTATGCCCAAATAAGACTGTTCAAGTTGGAGGATGCTAAGAGCTTTGTACAGTCCTACTTAGGAAAAAGGAAAACCCAAGTCATTTACCTTGTTAGGATACCTTGCATGAACCAGAGAAGTAACTTTAASATAATAGATATCCTCTTAAAACATATCCACCATTTTAATGCTAATTGCAGTGAGCCAAGTGCCAAATTAAGAACAGGTGAAGTGTAAGGTTTTCTTGGTATTCTTTGACTGGAAATTATTTCAAGTCCCCTTCTCCATGGAGATCAAACCCTACTGAACCCTGTGGGGAAAAAAGATATGGTGCTTCAGGAGGTGTTTTTGCARCACAGATAAAGCAGAGAGTAAACTGCATGTCAAGAACCCGCTGTTTTAGGAAAGAAAGTGCTGCCCTAGGACCTGTGTTGTGTGTGGCGGGTGTCCAGCATCAAAGCTCCCGTTCACTATGGTTGGTGGTTCTGAAAGCAGCGCAAGTTTCAGCAAATAGCGCTGCAAAAAACTGCAAACTGTTGGGAAAATAACTCCAAGACCTGCTTTATTTCCTTGGGCTTGTGCTATCTAAATTGTAGAGATTGGGGAGAATTTCCCGGTATTGGTGTCATGGGACTTGTATACTGTGTAAAGTTGTAATATTTAATACAGATGTAGGTTGAGTTGAACAGTAGACTTTCTAATAAAAACATATTTCTGTAACATCTGAGTAGCCATAAAACTCTTGTATGATTTATTTTGAGATGTCTGTGTTATTAACCCAGGACTGGGTATGTAGTGTGTTCAGATYGGAAAATACCCACAGAAGCAGCCTGTGAGTTTGTCTGGAGAGCGTTGGGAAAGGGCCTTTCGGCAGCTCCTGTCCTAGTCCATCTGTAGCTCCCAGGAATGAGAAAGGGACTTCAGGGAGCTGCAACTCAGTATCTGATTCTTCTGTGAACCATAAACTGCAGGTGCAGTTCAGTATATCTGAAGTTTTTTGCTCTTGCCTTGTCTTTTATCACTGCTTCATCCCACTTGATTATGCGTGTATCCTTTTCCCCCAGGATTCTACTATAGGGAGCAACTGCAGGTAGCTGCAGACTTTAAAGCTGTCACTAMGTTCTGAGAAGACCTGTGCTTAAGAACACTACAAAAATAAAGTTGCTCATGTGATGGTAGTTGTTATTATTGCTGGCATCTGTAATGTACATAATGTACAGCAGTCTTAGTCCTGGGAAGGTTTCTTAAGTGAGCAGGGTTGTATTTTAATTGGCTTTATTTTTAATATGTGAAGTGGAAGTGCAAAGGAAGCTTTTCATGCATGTACATGAAATTTCATTTAAAACATTAATCTCTAGCTATTAAGACTGTGTGTGTGTATATATATATTTTAAAATACTTAAATGTAGTGCTTTAAATTTACTTGGGTGTTATGGAGGGAAAATATGTGGGTTCGGCTTGCCATCAGTATTTGGGTATTCAGTATGTTTATAACACAGGCCAAGGCTGCAGAGAAGACAAGGCAGGGATAGCCCAAGCTGCACCCAAGTGAAACGAAAACCAACCACTACATTATCTGGCATTTGAAAATAAGCAGGTGTGTGCTACATTTTACTTAGATTACCAAAAGCAAAGTGTAAGGATCCATTAAGAGAATGACAATTCTCTTATTTTAAGTCTCAGGTGGCTCTGTTCATCTGTTCAGTCTTTTTTTTAAAAGACAAACATCTTTCATGCAGAAAAGAGCTAATATGACATTGTGAAATTTAACAGATATTTTCAGATTATTTTATTTTATATTTTGGAGTGAGCACTAATAGTTCTAGTAAGGTTTTGTTGGAGTAAATATTGGGAGTAATGAATTTAGTATCTGTTCTAAAAGCCACAAGTGCCTGGCTGTTCTGCTTGTTAGAATAGAAATAAAATGTGGATATGGTTTGAATTTCATGTTCTGAGCTAGATGGATACTTACTGACTAGTAAGTCTGCAAAGAAAACTTGTTCTTTTCTGGATTTTTTTTTCCTCATTTTTAATACGTGTGGTCTAAGGGCAAAAGGGAGATGATAGCTCAGAACTTCACAGATTTTTATCCRGGGGAATTCTAATGAAAGTGCTTGGTATCTTTATGAGTAAAGATTCTTTGAAGATGTACAATTTTGTACAGTTTAGGTTTGTTTGCATTATATTTGTGAATAAATACGTATATGGGTGACTCAGCCTCTTCTTGCTTTATTAGTTCAGTTATGAGAACAGTTGTCAGCYACTGGGTTTTCCTCAAACCAAATTTCTGGTAGCTGTAAGGAGGCATCGTTGAGGGATGAGGATAACGAATGCTGTTGTTTTTCTGAAGTGGGGTTATTTTGTCATGTATTTTGCATTCAAAGATATAGTTTATTTGCAGTTGATGGAATTGAGGAGAAAAGAAAAAGGGGTTTTGTGACTTGATTTTGCTTTCTTCCACAAAATTCCCACAACTCATCTTGGACATGAGAGGATATTTGAGTTTTGTAGGACACAACCGAACCTGGGGCGGAGTAAGTAATGTCTTGCAAATTCAGTACCTATATATGTCACCCACACAATACTTTGGATAGGTGCTATGTACATYGCAGTACACTTGAACGCCAAATATTTACAATCTAACTGAACCTCAATATTTAATATTAAATATATCTAGCTTACTCAAGTACAAAAGCATCTCCCTCGGAGCAAGTAATGTACTTATTAAGTGTTTTAAATAAAAATTGACGGTTTATAACAAAACTCTACATTTCCAATTACTATTTAGGCATYTTATATATTCAGTTAAAACCAGCCATTGAATTTTGCTAACGGGAAGGAAGGAGCAACCTGTCCCACACACCATAGAGATACCTGCACTTYTCTAGTGCTACACTATTTCATGTATGTGTTAGCACACTTGGCAACCTCTAAGACTCTCCTCCGTTCCTTATTCCCCTCAAAAAATCCAGATTTTCAGCCCATACAAGTGTTTTATAATTGCATTTCAGACTTCCTTTAAATTGCACGTTCAAAAGACTTGAACACAAGTCTTAAAGATGTTGCTGTGGGCTGTATTTCAGTTTCCCTGTGCTGCTTCCTCCCCATTCCTGCCTGGGAGGCCTGCAGTGCCTGTTCGYGGTGGTGGCGGTGGCTGAGTCTCCCCGGGCCGCGTGGTGGCATCCAGGCCGTGCCGCAGGCTGCCCGGCCCTCTAGGAGAGGCTTCTCCTCAGCACGGCCCCATGTGGAGAAGGGCTGCCATCAAAGTGACAGCAAAACTTCCCGAGAGACGAACTTGTTATATAATTTCATCAGTATTCGTGCTCTGTGCTGAAGCGAAGGGCATCCCGGCCAGATGTGGCTTTTTCTTGTCCCTGAGAACGCTGGTCAGTGGTTCCGTTCTCCGCTTGCTTTTCACTCTGCCTGGCTCCCATCCCTCCCCGCGTCCTGACCCCCGTGTTGCCTCCCTTGCTGTGTCCGTGTGTGCCTCACAGAGAMTAAAAACCCGAATCCAAGCTTAGGGCTGCAGCGCAGGGACCAGCACCTGGGCAATCGGGCACCTCTTGCTGCCGACGACTCACGTGACCCAGGGAAATCTTTGGGCTTTCTGCACCTTAGATCACGTCAGTTACTGGTAACAGCCTTGCCTTAGCAACATGCTCAGCGAGGAGGACTGGATAATCAAAGTGACTTACGCGACTGTACCCGTGAAAAAAAAAAATGCTATGTTGAGCAAATGGCACGTACTTGTCTTTCTAGAGTTTTATTGCCAGAGTGCCAGGGTTAAGCAGTATGATTCACATCTGCTGTGTGGAGTTCGTTCTACGCTTTCATCTTTTCCATGTAAACGAGAACAAGGCCAGAACTTGCTCATCTTCCTGTCAGGTACAAGACTCRCTTGAGCAGGCAAAGGGCAAAGCGTGAAGCTCTTTGCTGACGTGAGGATTGCTGGAGGGGGAGAGAGAACCCCAAAACAAACTAAGGGGAAAGAAATCTACTGGTACAAATGGCCCACAGCAAGAAGAGTGTTATTTGGCTTGCCGAGCTCATAAAGTGAATTTTGGTTTAATGGATTATCCCTAACAGTCCTGGCAAACGATTCAACAACTGTATTTCAGTTGTTCTTTTGCACAGTGTTTTYATTGCCAACTTGGGGCTTAATTCAGGTAATTCAGGTCCCCTAGACAAGTCCCCTAGAACCTAATTAAAGGACTCTAACTTGGCTTAGCTGGATGGGTTTTGATATATTCGTTATATTAAATTTTCTAGCCATCAGACCCCGTACAGTTAATGCATCTTGATAAGTTTCAAACAATTGCACAGCACTTCCCTCAACGTCTTTGCTGCTGACTTGATCCACCAAGACTCATTTAAATGTAATTTTTTTCCAACGTTTTGCATGCTGCTCATGGCTTAGTGTGGGGCGTTTCTGGACTGCTCTGTATTTGCTCTTTTGTGCAGCATCAAGGGCATTTCTTGCTATTTTTGTTTCTTAAGTGCATAGTATTAAAACACACACTTTCCCCTTCTTTTGTGGTAATTTAGAGATATATTGCTGAACTCCAATAAATCTCAGCATTTGTAGTAAGTTAAAATTACTCTTAGGTTATTTTTCTTTGAAAAATAAACTTGGAATCTTTCAGGCTTTTAAGTTTTACGTGAGTGCTATGGGGTGTGGGCAGGGAAGGCAGAGCTGTGCTCAAGGCTTGCAGGTTGATTTCAGTGGGATTCACAGATGACCAGCCTGGGGGGAAGCTGGTAGCAGACCTGAGACATTATTTCTCAGGTCTGCAGCTAGCAGCTGAGACATTATTTGATCCTGAAAACTCTGGTGGTTTTCCTATCCCTGCCAAGTCACATAGGAGCTCCAAAGCTCAGAGACTTGGGGGTTACTTAGCTTCTTGTTAGGTATTTTTTTCAAAACTGATTTTAAGTCAGTGTTTTTTAGTGTTAAACTCTTCCTGGTCTTTAATTGCATCTTGGTGMATGGTGAGCTCTTTGGGCTTAGAATACAGATAGCTGGGGTGTCCTGTGACTTTCTATCTCAGCTGCAGGAGCCTTTTCTTCCAGGTCTAACTTTGACCTCTGCTGGTCCCACAGTTAAAGCCCTGTCCAACAATCTTCATTTGTGGAAGTGGGATTGTTTCTTATGCAGCTCTGTAGACTTGGCTCTGCTCTATTATTTTAGCTTGCTGGATATAATGAGATGATTTTTGCTCTTTCTGTACCCAGAGGACTAATGTTTGACAGAAAACACACTCTGTCAAAACAACTTCCCTTTCTGTCCACCTACATTTATTTTAAAGATACTATGTTTTCGAATGGTAAAATGACATGTCTGTATTTTGGTGGATAATGAGCAYGACAGCTCAACACCCTTTAAAACGAATGAGAGAACTTCTGTGAACTCGCAACAGTTTTGAATGAAGCCCTAGATCCTTTCCTTGACTTGCAGCTTMTCAAAACCAGTTGGTCAGTGTGATACATCCAGCTCATAAACCTCGTTTCCAGCTTGCACAACTGCCAAGGAACATGAGCATGAGGGCTGCTAGAGCCAAAAAGCAAAAAGGGATGTACCCGTGCATTTGATCACAACAATAAAAATGAAACTTCCAGCTCTTAAATAAGGCCCTCTTCTTGTGGAGTGTTAACTTCCCTGTCTGGTTGAGGCTGATGCAATCAAGAAGGGGTTTTACCACTGAAACTATCACAGCACATGCACTGCTAAGGCTAAAGCAGCAAAGATGAGGGCAGCTACTGCAAGGGCTACAAYAAACCCATTGTAAAGCCCGGATGTTTCTCAAAGGCTTCTTATCGAACAATATCAAACTGGAGTATATATATAACAGTGTCGCTCGTGATGTGGATCACTGAGGTAGAATATAAATCCTAACACCTTTGGAAGCAAAAACTCTGCAGGACAGACATGCTGATACTTGTAAGAGTGATTTCTTTAGGTCTGACCAAAGGGATTGTTTTGTATTTTGATAATCAAGGCTTTTCTAATGCGGACAGACATTCCCACTACCTGAGTGTCCAAGCCTTTAAAAATGTATTGATCTTTCTCTTTTAATTCCTTCTTTTTCTGAATCTATTTAGCATGACATGACATCCTGTGACACAGCTCCATGTTTGGTTACGTTTGTTTTATTCCTACTTTTTGCATGTTTTGAAGTACACACATCTTGCCACCAGAGGAAGAGCCTTGTTTCAAGCCTGGTTCTCCCCTYTTCCTCCCGTTTTCCTTGGCGATATCCGCTCTCCCGTCGTTCTCCCTCCCGCCTCACGACAGGAGCAATGGCAGCCCCTTCCACCCTGCGGGAGAGCCCGCGCGCAGGGGCAGGGGGCGGAGCTCTGCTCTTCGGGGGCGGGGCCAAGACCGAGGAGGGCGGGGCCATGATCAGCGGGGGCTAGGCTGTGCTCCTCGGGGGCGGGGCCATGCTGGGCGGGGCYGTACTGGGCGGAGCCGTGCTCAGGGAGGGAGGGGCAGTGCTGGGCGGGGCCGCGCTTAGAGAGGGCGGGGCCATGCTCAGGGAGGGCGGGGCCGTGCTCCGAGG